>NW_009205857.1:62500-67720 GCF_000690835.1 Fulmarus glacialis | reverse complement strand
AAGGGGTATATTGTGTTAAACTCTGAAGTGTTTGCAGTCCTTACATAAGATTTATTTATTATACACATATCAGATGGTTGCAATTTATAGGGCATTTTAGAATTCAATTGCACACATAATTGCCTATAATAAATTTATAAGCAGCTGGACAGATGTAACCAGTCATACTGTAAACAATAATTATATATATAAATATATACATGCACACCTGTAAATATGTATGTGTGCACATACATACATATAAAGCTAAAATATGGACAGGGCAGGTTTTTCCCATCTTCTGCACTATAGCTGCTGTGACTTGTGCAAGAAGTTTTAGATGGCATTTACTTTCCTATGCATTGACCAGGCATACACAGGACAGAAGCATATGTTCTCCTCCACATCCACACTGAGATTCCTCTAAAAATCCTAATTAGAAAATCAAGAATAAAAGCTCTAAAAATGTATGTCATTCAAAATCCAAGTATTTTCCATTTTCCTTTTTCTTGCTAGACTTCTTTTTTTATTTTCTCTGCTTTTTAAATAATTTTAGACAATGAAAAAGTCACCCTGACATAAAGCATATGTAAACTGCATGGAGAATGCATAGGTTACGTAAATTAAAGCGGGACAGTTTTCTGCCAAAATGAAGTCTGCTTCTGTCACATCATTGTGCAAAACCACAACACTCCAAAATATAAATTAGCAGAGATTTACAGAGATTCCCCTAAGCCAGCATCATTGATGTTCATAAGGGTAGGATTTGGCCCCGAGTGGAAAATCTGATTTATTGAGTCATTGTGACTGAGGAACTTGCAAGCAACCGAAAAATGTTTCCCTTTAGGGACCACAAACCCAGGCCTCCTTTCTCCTTCCACCTCCGCATTCACTACAGTCTCAAAGACCCTTTTCCTTCCCTAAAGTTTTGTGAGCATGCCAGACTAAATGTAGCCCATCCAAACGAGCCTCCGGTTGCATCAGGAGAGGGCTCCCATCCAGCCTGCCCGGGCAGGAGCAGCAGCTTCTCTCTCGGGGGCACAGGGATCCCCTCGGCAGGAGACCCACCGCCCTTCAACAGCCTTCGCTTCCTCCAAACATTTGCAGCTCTCGGGAGCAACAGCAGCAGGTGAGAACATGGTGGCTGCTTAGAAAAATAACGCTTTGCCAATTGAACAACACCCTTTAAAATTTCAGCTATTAACAAGTCTTTACAGAAACAGGAACTGCCAGTAACAAACTTGATTTCTAATGTCCCCTAGGTAATAATAACTCTCTAATTTGACTGTGTCCCAACTGGCCTTGTACAGCAGTTATTGCTTGAAGGCTTTGGAAGGGGTTTTTTTGTGTTGTTGCCTTTTTTTTTCTTCTTCTTCTTTTTTTTTTTTTTAGGTTCTGTTTTGTTTTGGTTTTCATTTTTTTGCAAAAGGAGGGGGGGCAGCAGGGGAGACACACGTGTGGAAATTTAATGTGAGAGCTGCTCGTTGGAATGAAGATGTTGGGTTTGGCATGAAGATTGCAATCAGCTGGTCGCTTTGACACTGCTCGAGCCTTTCAGTGACTGAGACAAGCCTGAAGGATTAGGATGTCAAGCCTGTCCTGTCATCTTTGGGGAGCGGGGGAATGGAAGGAGTTGCCTTTTTTGGTTACGTCTTCACAAGGCCCAGAGGACAAAAACCTCGCTGGTTAATTAAGGCCAACCTCGGCCCGTCACTGATCAACGAAGTCCTGCTTTTTAAGACAAGCGATACAGCAGGGCTCCACGGGTAATCACCCTGCGCGAGTATGAATTTATCTCAAGAGGCTTTCATGTGCAGCCCCCCGCGTCAGCCGAACGGATGGCTGCACGCTTCGGGAAAGTCAGTGGCCTTCTCCCAGGCAGCTGTCAGGCAACGCGAAAGGACCTGGAATGAGCTGACTTAAGCAAACCATATTTAAAAGACCAAAGGTAACACGAGGCGTGCATTTCTCTGGCGTTGTTGACGGGAAATATTGATGCCTATCAAGCAACAGTTCTGCTGGTAAAAAGAAGATGTGGCTTTTGTGTGTGGCTTTGCATTCATCTCTGTTTAAGTGTCTTGTGTTCCCAAGTGCCAGGTAAAGCCTAATCAGCTAATGGCAACAGGATCCTGGTGCTTTGGTTGTGTTTTGAGATGCTCTGGTGCATCAGGAATTTGAAAAATAAGAACTGCCGCTACCACCAGACGTAAATAGCATTGGCCAGGCTTAGTTGCATGAAAAAGGTTAAAATCCATCATGCCTGCTGCAAACTGGCTCTACGGAAATCCCAGAGCAGAGCCTGCAATCCTTGCTCACAGACAACCGCAGCCTGCTCGCGTCGCCGGGACTCGGTCAGTCTGAATGAAGATGACAGGAGCGAGCTATGGCTTGGTTCAAATCCCACTTCGGTGCGTGGCTCAGGGCGGACATCTCCGATGCCCTGGCCACTGCGAGAGGCGAGCCCGGGTGTCCTGGCGGAAAGGAGTTGTCTCTCTGCCTCAGCCCTGTCCCTGTGCTTGTCACAGATTTTGTTGTTATCCGCAGAGCTTGGCTGGTCAAATGCTTTAAGCAAGCAAACGTTGGCTCAGCTGTAGCTAGTGAACTTGCAGTTGCTAATATTCATGTGATGTGTCCGCACAATCGGACACTGTATCGTTTCCATTTCCCAAATGCATGACCTTTAGCTTTCCAGCTTTGTCAGGAGGATATAACACAATTTCCCAGAGAACAGGCTCACATGCAAAAAGCTGTTCCTGAGGGGGAACACAAGTACTGGGACAAGAGTGAACTTTGCATAAACACCGAGATCAAAACTTTGCTGGTCTGGACAGGCAGGAAAAAGAAGGCAGTGGTACAAAATGAGATTCACTAGAGTAATTTGTATGAATATTCAGTGAGCCTTCCCACATATAGATTTCTTCCAGCTTCCTTCATAGTAAACTTAATATCTAAATATTCCAGTGCTGCCAATTCTTAAAATAGCTCCTGAAGTCCCAGCTCTTGGAAGCATGTGATTACATGGGAAATTAGCTTCCATTTAGCAAAAAAAAGGACATCTCTAAACCTTATAAGTTCAGGGAAAAGATGGGAACATGGTTTCTGAGGGGTCAAAATACAGAATGTAGATTAAATGAATCTCAGTGCCTTCAGCCTCTTCAAAATAATATAATATTAAAACCTTTACTGCTCAAGTGTAACAACATAGATTAGAAGGTGGCATCATACAACATATGGAAATTTTTCCATCTTATTTATTCTAAGGTTTTAATTTGACAGCAGAAAGGCCACTGTAGTATGTCTCACCTTTGATTGTACTGGGGAAAAACAACAACAACAACAAAACCTTCTCACCCTTCCTATTTCTTCTTGTTACCATTACACAGTTACTGCTCTCCAACACGCAGTGTGCCTGAAGTAATCCCTAAAAACAGTCAAAGATGGCAGTGGTGTTTTTTTGCAAACCTTCCTGTTGGCATTACAGCAAGTATACTTTTTCTTCAATTTCTATTGCCCTTATTTCTCTATTCTAGATCTCACTGTGCCAGAAAAAAAGGAAGCAAAATTTGTAGCCTCGCAATAAATGAGGTGAACTACAGAAGCCTCCTGTTTGGGGAGGGAAATCGCTTCCAGTTAAACAAAGAAATTTAGGGTCTTCTGCTTTTCATGAAAATACCATACATATGGCCTTTGAAATTTGTCACTGAAGAGTGTTTAGCTCTAAGGTAAAATTCAGCACTTTATAGCATTTCAGCTGCAAGACTCTTGCTTTTTTTTTTCTCTCTCTCTCCTTCTTTTCTGGCCTGCAGCCCAATGTGAATGTATGATCACTAGCACAATAGTTAAACATCTGAGTCGTTTTGAAGTGCCTTCAACATTGCAATGATGTGATAGGGATTTTTTCCTGTCAACTAGGCAATTTATGGAAGAAAATTCAGCTTCCCCCCTAGTGGTGGCAAGGAAAATCCAGCCGGAGCTGCCTGGTCGATGCCTAAAAAGCTCACTTGCTGCTGCTTTACTGCAAATGTCGTGCCTGGAGGTACCTGCCTCTGCAACCATTCCTGGTTATTGCAAAGAGTTTGAAAGTTTGTGGTGACTTTTTTTTTTTTAAAATGCATGAATAAGCTATTTCAATAAATTTTTCATGGCATTTTTTTTTTTCTTTTGGAAACTAAAGGAAAAAAAAAATCCATAAACCAAAAAAGAATGCAAATATCAATAAAGAGGAGAAAGACTTAAGCCACAACACTCAGACCAGCTTGTGACGAGCCTCTCTGCCCCAACATAGCGGATGGCTTCTGACTGTAACCATTCACTTGTGGATTTTCAGACAGTGAAGGGGTCAGGGGCACAGCACAAGGATCCGTCCCACGTGCCAGTCTGGCCCACGAATATTTCTGCTGCAAGTGGGTGATGCGCAGTAGCTTGTTTCCTCGGGACTGCATCACCTCTGAAATGAGATGGGGACTAGATGCATTTCAGGCAGTAAACAGCAGAACCACCCTGAAATCACAAATCACCGAGGCAGCGAGAAGCAAACCTTCGGCAGAATGAGACAGGCAAAGGTCTTGCACAAAGGCACCCTGCTTTTGGGTGGGTGTCCTGACCCCTGGCAACTCGTTCACTTCAACTCTCAACTCTCCTTCCCTGGTTGCTCATTAAAAACCTCTAAAAGTCTTGTGATTCCTCCCAGCCCAGAACAGGAAAACGCTGAAATCGCTAACATTTTCATGGGCTGAGAAAGATGTTTCCCATTGAACTCCACCCAGATGTGCAGCCGTTTGCTCTGCGGGACTGACTAAGGCTCAGTGAAGCCAGTAGGAAGATTCCCACTGGCTCTAAATGGCTTTGCCCTCCCCAAAATGTGGCACCATTTTTAGTTATCGTAGGCCGCATCCTTTTGTAATTATCATTGTGAGAGGCGTAACCTATACCCCAGAGGGCTCTTTGCAGGACGGAAAAGCCAGTCATTCCTCAAGCAGCAGGACCTAATGAAGCCTCGCCTCAGGGGCATTCCTCTGCCCTGATTCTCTGATGTCTAATAAAGGTTGCGCTCACAAGACAGCCCTCTCCTTCATTAGAAGCGCTTCTGTCCTCTGCCTGGTGGCTTATTCTCACAATGGTTGTGGCTTGGAGGCCACTACTCTCTGCCAGATAGAGCTGAAGGCAGACAGAGGTTTCAGAAATGATGGGAGAGGTTTAAAATAGAACGGCAGCAATGTATACACCCAAAGAGTATGGCCA
>NW_009205857.1:0-57500 GCF_000690835.1 Fulmarus glacialis | reverse complement strand
TCTGTACATTTCTGTTTCAATTACATTACGCTTCCTACATGATTATTTAGCTCAACAAGCAATCATTTGTCTGATTGTCCATAGAAATCATGGAAAATAAGGTTGGGAGGGACCTCCAGAGGTCACCTAGTGCATCCCTCTGCCCAGAGGAACAATCAGCTATATTTATATGATTCCTGACACATTCTTGTCCAACCCATTCTTAAAGTCCTCCATCAATGGAGACTCCACAACCTCTCCAGGAAATTTATTCTGTTGCTTTACTATTCTTACTCTGAGAATGCTTTTCTGGTGTAAATTAAATCTATAACAGTATACCATGGTATCACTCTTCCATATTCTTTCTTCTTTACAGTTGTCTTGTACGTGTTTGAAGATGCTTTCCCTAGACAAGGGATTCTTCCAGTGCTTTCTCATTTCTCATAAGATTTTGTTGCTTTTTACTCAACATTATTTATTTCTCCTCATGACACAGACATAGCTACTTACTAAAGCAATTTTTTTCTTTCCTTGGGTCACAGTATGTAGAACAATTTGCTTTCAGAATCAGATTACTGCATTAAATAAGCTATTAGTCTCTTCTAGACCTTCCACTAGTTGACAGCATTCACTCGTGATTAGTCCTATCTGGCCGGTAACAGCAGGATCCTATTTTTTTGCAGGAAAAGAAAATGCTCAGAAGTGTAAATCACACATTGGGACACTCTGGATGTGTCACCCAAAGTGACATACTTCTATGTATGCAACTGGCAAGATCAGCTGGAGTTTATGTATACACGAGCACAACAGTTATCCACAAGACAGGGACAACCCAACAACAAGCACATAATGGAGGAACAGTGCTTGTGAGACAGCCTTCATGGCACAACAGCTTTTCCAGTATGTAAAATTACATGCACCATAACGTCTTTATCCGACCCTCACCGGGGCTGGGGCTGGGGCTTGCGACCCTGCAGGAATAGCTGCAAACATGAAGTGAAGGATGAATTCCCCTCCCTCACCCGCCCCAGCGACGTCCCATCTGGAAGGGGTATGATCTCCCAGGTGGGTACTGAGCTAACACAGCCATGCTGCTCTGTGGACTAGAGGTTGCTTGGACTTTTCTCCTCATTATTGCGATGCCTGGACATATCCCTTCTGTCCCTGTGACCCAGCACAGGAGGACTGTATAAAGCACTTGGACAGCAGCTACCCTACCATGGAGCATGCAGCTACCTGAATATCTGAAGGCACTGTTGAGACTGTAAAATATCTATGGGAAAAGCAGGAAGAAGATTGCAGAGAGATCCAAGGCAGAGTTTCTTAATATATCACTATTATTGTCTGCCAAAGCTGGGGCGTCTCTGTTCAAGCCCGGAGATATGATTTGTTACCTCTCCAAGAAAAAAAAAAAATTACGAGAATTGCAGTAGACAAATGTAATACCAAACTTTAAAACAGTGTAAAAAAAAAAAAAATCCCAACAACAATAATAATAATAATGGTCAATCATAAACTGATATAGTGCCGGCTTTCCCTCCCTTTTCGCCACCTTACAGGATATCCCGTCTAGCAGCAGGAACAAAACGCGGAAATGAATCAGTCAACAGAGCATTTTCTCCCATTAAAGCTGTTGGCAATTTTGACCCGTGCAGGGGAAGTTGCACATTAAGATGGATATTCCTAATCTGTAGGGACAACTGTCCTCACTGTGGGATGTAGCCTTTTTTTTCTCTCTCTCTCTCTTTTTCCTTTTTTTTTTGCCAAAGGATGTCATAGGTGAATGCATTTCTGCTGTGCACAGTCCGAACACACACACAGCAGAAAGGCCTGAAAATTGTTAACCCCTTCTTATTTTAGCTGCCTATGCTCTTTTTCTTTCTCTTTCCCTCTTTTTTCATTCAGCTTGCAAGAATCTACTACTTCTCTGGCCTACTGCTATTTACCTTAATAATGCTCAGTAAATCTATTATTTTCCAGCCTTGGGAAACTTTGGCTTTTATTTTCTCTTATAATCCTGTAGCTGATACTCAGCGACAGCAGAAGAATATTAGGTGCTGGAAGAGATTCACTTTCCTTATTATCATTCACAGATCTTCCACATTTGCAAGGTGGCAGAAAGCGAGTTTTGTGCCTAAACAAGGACCAGGAGTCAGAACTGAGGTTTTTCTTTCCTGCTGCAATAGTGACTGGAAGTAGAGATATGTCATCTCTCACATTTGTGCCTCAATTTCCTTATATCACCCCTTTAAGTGCTACATACTAAAATGGCCACGTGGCATTACCCCCCTGAAAACAAACCCCAAAACCACAATGCCCGTTTGTGATTAGGAAAATAAAAACCTCATTTTACTCTCTGGGGACTAAAACGGTGAGAAACTCAGTGGTTTCCCTACGGTCATATAGGAAATCTGTGGAAGAGCAAGGCCCTGAGATCAGCTCTGCCCGGTATCCCGCTTACATTTTATACCCCGGTTGATTTTTCATTACTGCAGTAGTTACCTCCTAATCTAATGACAGTTACTCCACTCACCAGGGGCGTGTAAAGACCAATTCATTCCAGATTGGAAAGTTCTTTGAGAAACCCTGAATGGAAGGTGCTATAGAAGTGCAATGTGTTATTAATAATCTCTCCTATCTGCATAAATCTCCATTGAATCCTCCCAGTATCATTAAAAGTAAAATAATCCCTCAGCGCAGTTGAAGAGCTCAAACCTTCTTTTTCCTTTGTAGGTGTCTGGCTGTTTGCTAAATGGAAAAAAAGGCCACACAAAACGCTGACATCTTTTTGTGACCCTCGCAGAGCTACGTAGAGCTAATGAGTTTGTTTTCACTTTTGTAGATGAAATTTCCAGGGGCGGAGGGAATCCGGGGTGGTGCTGGGAAACTGCGGTGCAACTCCCCGGGAACTTGGCTGAGACCACCAAACTTGTTTCATGTGTGGCCTCCCCTATTGCCTCATTGGACCAGAATTATTTAATGAGCCTTCTGAGAAACCGAGCTCTGGTCCCTTAAGCTGGAAAAGGATCGTGCGGCGCTCCACTACCAGACCACACAGTTTTCAGGCTCTCTTCTTTGCGAGAGGCTGCAACCACTCCTTTCCTTTCAGCAGCTGATGGTGAAAGTGGGGAGAAAGAGAACAATAACAAAACAAAATTGCTTCCCACAGCTGAGAAAATCACCCTCCCTTTATTATTTTTTCCCCTTTAGGAAAGAAATAAATAAAAGAGAAAGAACCCAAATGGGATCTCTCCCTCTTCAAACATACAAATGATCTTATGTTAGCAGTTGGGATTAAACATCTGTCTGGTGGTTATGTGATCATAACAGATGCTGTGTGCAAACGTTTCCTGCTAGCTTTGTTTTGGTTAATATTGTTTGTGTAGCACATTGGGTTGCATTCAGCTGAAGGGATATAGAGTATGTTTTTGTTCCCCCCGCCCCCAACTTCTGCTCAACTTCAAGCAGCTCCATCGTCTTTTTAAAAAGAAATTGGAGGCGGGGGTGGAGGGGAAGAGGGTCATTGACTGATGTCATGTGGAAAGTGATGTCATACAGTACTGATGAAATGGCAATCCACCCGGGTTTTTAACCGCTTTGATGTTATGTTAGGCCTTTTTCCTCTCTGTTAGGTTGCCCTTGGGTCCACTTGGCCATGCAGCTGGAAATAAATACAGGGATATTGTAATGAGTTTCGCTGTGCAACTGGAGGACCCTGGAGCTCAACTGCTCGGGATTTCCATTGTTCTTTCTGAGAAGCCGTGCTTCCAAATGGGGCCAGATGGATGCTGACACTGCACTCTTTGAAGGCATGAAGGCTTTTCTTTCTTCAGGGTATTTTTATACTCCTTCTACAGCTAGGGAAACTGAGGCACAGGGTGGTATCTTGAGCTGTCCTGGTCAGAGAGAACATCTGCAGCAAGACAAGGAGCTGCAAGTTTCTCATCCCCCATCTTAATCTCTGCTCCAATATAGGTGTGAGACACCCACTTGTTTCTACCTGGCTGAGGAACAGACGCTGTGTTTCCACAATTTTGCCCTATCACCTTGCTACAGTGGCATCCAGCTGGACAACCCCACTCTCCGCAAAGCTCCCCTGGCTGGTCTGAGCCTCTGATGTGGCTTAGCACAAAGACCCTCCTTCTGCAAAGCAATGCACCTCACTGTCCAGTTGCCACCCACATCAACATCCACCCACCGATACTCCACCTCGGCTTATAAAAAAAGCAGTCTCTTGAGAGGTCTGTTTCAGCCAAAAAGAATCACTATTAATTCATGTCATTGAGAATAAATGTCCCTTTTTTCCTATTGTCCTAACCTTGCAAAGCCCTGCTGAAGCAGACACACTGAGTGGAAGAGTTCAGTATCCAAGGACAGGGGTTTTGGGAGCTCTTGCTGATGCGCAGGGGTGAAGGAACCACATTGCAAGGACTACGTAATCTTGCAAATAGATGGGCTTGTAAATGATGGCAGGCAGGGCAGATGAGTGGATATTCAAACCCGCTCAGCCTGAGGACTGGCATCTATTCCTTGAGCTCTGTCCTTTTACCAACTGTTTCACTTTATCTTCTCTCCATTTGTCTGGTTGCGGTTGTTTGTGTGTTAACACCTACCAATCAGTTCTAGCCAAAAAAAAGATTAAAATGATTCACGTTAAATAGCTTCTGGGCAGCCTTTTGCAACACTGAGGGATTTGGGGTCTTTTCACTATAATTACTTTGAAATGTGACTTCCTTTTCCTGGAAAGGAGGGCTGGTCCCGTGAATGAAATACCCAGCTGGAGGCTGTAAAAGTTTTTGTTCAGGGACTGTTTCAACGACAAACATTCCATATAAACCCAAGAAATTTATTTTAACTCCCTTGTGCCTCAGTTTCCCCAGCCTTAATTGTTCTTGATTGCCTTTTTTAATAAATAGTTTTGATGAATCAACATTTCTCAGTGGAAATTGTTCATTTAAACATCCTTCTCCCACCTCTTTCCAGCAATCATACAATGATTCTCTACTTCATGCATTTTTTTAGGAGAAGAATTAGAATTAATCGCAATGAGTTGCTCAAATATGATGGTGATGAGGGTCACACGAGGGTAGGTAGCTCTTTTTCAAAGAAGCTGGTGTCTTCCTAAAAATAGTAGAATCAATTGTGTTCATGAGGAAAGGCAGTTGCCTTCCAGGGACTAAATTTAAGAATGCAGAGCTTTTCGGACAAGAAAGGACAAAGAGTCCCATAGCCACCTTTTAGCTAAATAGGAGGATACACTGTATGAACGCCACATTTATGAGCTCCAGCTTATCTCATGTGTGATGGGAGTCAGTTGGAAATAAAAATTCATCCAGCTGACTGTGACCACACACATAGTCCATTGGAAAGGAAAAGTATGTTTGTGCGATTGTGTTTCCATCTCCAAAACAACCTTAGCCTTGTTGGGCGGCCAAGGTCAGGACTATCCACAGACGTCTTCTTCTGGTTGGTGGGGAAGGAGGTGGTGGCTCTTGGGGATCTCCCACATTGCTAAGTTTACCTCCCCACTTCCAGCACATTGCAACTCAAATAAGGAGGCACAGGACTGAGAGAAGTGTGGAGACTGGGCTGTGTTTTTATGTGCAGTGGTGGCTGTGTTAGGGGATGGAGCAGAGCAACACGGGGGAAATTGCCCCTCCAGGGCTCGGTACCGCAGCTCTGTGACCAACCAGTGAACCTCTGCATCCAGAGCAGTGCTTTGACCAGTGTTAAATCTGCTGAGAAATGGCTTTAGCTAAGTCACCTGCAACAACATACCGGCCACAATATCCTCACAACTGGCTATTTCTCGTGTCACCAAGGATACAAATTTATTCCACATGTTGGCATCCACTAATTCAATAATCTAGTAATATAAATTTAGATAATAGACATTAATACCATGTTTCAAAATACACCCACAACATTTATTTCTCTCTCTCAGGAAAGAAATAAAAAGAAGCACACATTGTGAGGGCTCTCCTGATGAAATAATAAAACCCATTCTCATCTAGAAAAAAGAATCATTATAGGAGGATGGTAATTTACTTTATATGACCTTCAATTGATTATTCTGGGCCTGCTACACAAATATCACAGGAGCTATTGATCGTAAAACCTACCAAATAGATCTCTAATAGCTTTTACTGAGGAAAAATAATTATGCTAGTGCTGTGGTCAAACACACATAAACCAATGTGGAGGTATTAATGTATAGTATTATTACCCATCTGTCTGAGAAGTATGGGGAAGATGCTTCGCAGTAACACGCTATGTCTAAGCACCATGAAGGCTCAATATCTGGCTAACAATTACAGCCAGTTATACTGAAAAATTGATTACTGTAAGTAAAAACTAAGACTGGAAAGCAGAGGCTGGAGCTTGCTTAATAAAAGTAAAATAATAACAACCATCATCCTAACTGTGGAGGAGTTCTGCCATCTTGTATACTTGGAGTTGAAAATGGAATTTTCCTCTGGTGCCTGTGGCAGAGCATCATTTCAGAAGCAAAGGTGTCCACCTTGGCGGGCCTGGAGATGGGTGATCAATGCCTGTAAAAGGCCAGGTTGTCTCAGCAAAGAACAGACTATCTATCGCGAAGGAAAAGAGCACAAAGAATCAGAAACCCACCACCCCTGCCTCGAAACCCCACATAATGAGCCGCACCTTTGCAAAAGTTTGGGGGTCTGGCAGGGAGGAGTATTGTGGTGGGTACAGATTGCAACGAGGCTTGTTGCTGCTGTTACTTCTAAAGGAGCCGATTCCCACGTGGGAATCTGGCGGCAGTTTTGCGACTGATTTCATTGGCAGAAGGATCAAAACCTAAATGCTGTCTCTGTGCCATGATGAAAACTTTAGATTTTCTCTCTCTCTTTTGCCATATGTATAGATTTTAAGGCATGTCAACTTAAAAATCAGCTTGATTTTAGATAAATCTTACTGAAATGTAAGTAAAGTTATTGTAACTCAAAGGAATTAGGAGGAAAAGTATATTTTCCTCTATTTTTTCAAGTTTGGTTCCCTTGTCCTTTGTGTAGCTCGTTCTACTGTTTCTGTTACAGTAACTTAGTTCCACTTTCTCGTACTTTTCTGGGTCTCATTTCACAGCATAGGGAAATTAAAGAAAAAACACAAAAGCAGACAAAACTTTTTTTCTTAATAGGATAATGAAAATGTAAATTTTTGAACAACGGAGGGAAGCTTTTGGTTTGGTGTTTTATGTATGGTACTTCTCATGTATTAAAAATTTCAAGCTGGCAATGTCCCTTAGAAATGAGTATTAAATAATATTCTAGTATTCTGAGGTAATGCCTGAAAGACAATTTATAATCAGACTACCAAAGCAATTGATCAAATATTTATTTATCTGGGAAGCAAGTAATAATTAGGGGAAGGTTAGCATCAAAAGCCCATTCCCCTTTTTAATAAAGAAATGCGCATGCAATCAAAAATGTAGAATGCAAGGATGCTAAACTCAAGGGATCCATACTAAAACAGAAAAAAAAAATGCTAATTGAAAGAAGTGCTGAGAGAGAGAGACGGAGGAATGTTTTTCATTCCCAATTTTGGTTTAAAAGCAGACAGATTGCAGAGTATCATCCTCCAAGCAAGGCTCTGAGACTGAACTGGGGGGACCAGAGTTCACGAGTAACTCATCCCGCGCCAGGAGTTACATCACGGAGGCAGAGCCAAGGCTCGCAAGGGCTCTCCCAGCCCTTCAGAAACAATATGGTTCAAATGTTAATTTCTCTTCCTTTTGGTTTGTACCAGTTTGTGCTGTTAACAAAGTAACACTCAAAGACTGGAGTCACTACTATCTTTGTGAATGATTTATGATTTGTACTCTAGAGATAAGCAATTTCCATGCCAAAAAAGGGCTTTTTTTTTTTTTTCCTCCCCTTTTTTTTTTTAGAAGCAGACTGTCATTGCTATAGGGAGTGAAGATAATCATTAGCGAGACCTCTGCCGCTTATTGGTGCTGTTTCCCTTTTGCTTTTGGGTGGGCGCAGGTGGTGAAGGGTTGATGGACCCAACCCTCTGGATTTACATCAATAATGATTTTGGCCCAGAGTGCATGTACATCCCGGTCCTGGAGAGCATTGCTTAGACCTTCTTTGACCTTGAATCTAGTATTGATTTAAAATCAATAGCGTAGTTTAGGTAAGCTGGTGCTCACCAAAATGAGTAGGTCCTCTGCAGCGACACCAATGTCATCATTTCAGGCAGACAGGGAGTGCTTCGAGCTTTCCCCCATCTCCCCTTCCTCAAAAACCTGGGTTTTGTGAAGTTTTCTGTACACTGCCTAATTTCTGCCTAGGAGAACAGCCATGTCTTGGGTATGATTAGAGATAAGGAAGACAGTCAGCTGTCTTTCCCGGAAAGGAAGGTGCAGAACAATGTGGTTGTTTTCTGCTATCTGCAAGATGTTTTCTTGGTTTGAGAGTATTTTTATCCCAAAGAATACAAAAGTAGTGGAGCTAGAAATCTCAGTTGCACCTCATGGTTGTGTATGTTTTTTCTCCAAAAGACTTGAAAAGTTTTGTAAACTATTAAGATATTCAGCAGATGAATATTAAAGGTACATATTTTTGAAGTTCCATTGGGAAACTAATTATGAGTCAACTGGCAGCATATATCTCAGTTAGTTTTTTTCTTCAAAATGCCATGAAGGACTGCAATATAACATGTACCAAATACATCTCTAGTATCATAATTAATTTTTTTAAAAAGTAGTCATTTACAATTTGCATATGCACAAACTGACTCATTTTGCCACTGTATTAATTAAAACCAGCTAAGATTGTTCAGAACTTTAATTCAGCTCCAAATTCAACTATGTCCTGTCCTGGCACATCATAATCTGCAGAACACTTAATGACAAAATCACAGATGCTCTTAGTACGATGCAGCTGAAGGGCAAGCCTCGCCAGGAGCTGTAAATAGAAACTTTAAAAAAATCTTGTAAAAAAAAAAAAAAAAAAAGGAATACCTGACAGGTTTAGAAGGAAAAGATAAAAGATGAGACTCTCCAGGAAAGCCTGACCAAGAAGTTACACTTCTGCAGAATTAATATTCAGTAGCAAATTTATGGGCTTAACCCTGAGCTCAGTTGTGTCCGTGGGTGTCTTTCCATTGGCTTCACTGTCTCACTGACCGCAAGGGTGGCTGTTACAGGGGAAAAACACTGTGTCAGTGATCGTGTCCTGCCGAACGTGGGCTAAATGGACAGACAGACACTAAAAGAAAATGGCAGCATTTAAGTGAGACAGGAATTTAAGTCCAGAGATTGAGAAAAATGGATGATAAAAATATGAAAATACAGCAGGGAAGATAGGTAAGAAGGCAAATATTAAGTAGGGGCAAGAAAAGCAGGGGGACAGAAGAAGTGAGTGTTTTAATGGCTATGTGTGCACTGCCTATGGCAGGAGGGAAGGTCCTTGGCTAAAGGCTCTCGGTGTAGCTGCCACAGTCACACGGATCTTACCATTTTAGCTGGTAGGTACAATTAACCAGGTCATTCCTTGGTAATTATTTTGTCACCAAAACATCTCCCTGGCTCTCAGATGACCACCGAGGCAAATTCGGTTCACAAACGGAGAACTGTAGCACAAAAAACCGTGACCTCCCAAAATCACAAAAGCAATACCTGTCCGTTCCTGACTTTAATATTTTTAGCTGATTACAAGGACACTGTTAATGGTGTTATTCTTACTCAGCAATGAGAGGGGGAAAGGAAGAGAGCACACCGGTGCCAGGTCAGGGTGCAAGGCTTTCCTGCCGGTCCGCGTCCCACCTGCCCTGGCTGATTGGTTATGCTTGCTGTCGGAGCCGCCGCGCACGCGGCGGGAGGATTTGGGGATGATTAATTGCCCTGTCTTCTGAGCGGAGAGTTCGGAGCAGCAGGGTTCTTCGTGTATGTAAATACACGTGGGCTCAGCGCTGTACCGGCACCGAATGAAATGAATAAAAAGACTTAACAAAAGGACTCGACTCTGAATGTTTAGATGTTGAAGATTACTTTCTATTATGTCCCAGTGGGAGAAAAGAATATGTCATATGGGAAACTGGATAGGCTTCATGTTGCAGAGAAGTGAGAGAACCCGATTCCCCAGTGTGGCTCGTCTTGTGCTACTGCTGGAATCAGCTCACAGACCCCCAAAAAGCCCAGGTGCTTACACTGGTCATAAAATATAACTCTACCGATCTGTGAGTTAAATTGTGATCTCTGCTGTGAGCAGTGCACAGCATATAAAAAAAAAAATAAACCCTTCAGAATTCAACTGCATACTTAAATAGTCAGTCTCTGCTTTTCTTACTTATATCTGATTCAAATGTGCACATCTGTTGTTATATTGTATGGTATTAAAATCATAATAGACCCTGTTCTGTGTAAAAATGTAGGCTCAAAACCCAGCAAGCAAGGAAGCGTCCTGTAAACTGCAAGCAGCAAAAAGAAGAAAAGTTTGGTCTTTTTGGTGAATAATCTGAAATGAAACATTCCCCTAGCATTCTTCTTCCCCACAAAGATTACGATTTTTCTCTCTTTTTTTAATGCTCTACATGTGCATTTTTGCATTCATTTTTGCATCATAAAACATTTCTTAAATGGGCGTAAATCTTCCTTAATATTTTCAAAACTTCTGTGTGCTTAAAAATCACCTGCAATTTGCTAGATGAAATATTTTCTGTGGCACTGTGACAAAGGAGGGAGACCAGATGTTTTCAGAAAATCCATTTTTTAAACTGTTTGGGTTTTGGTGGGGTTTTTCTCTTTACACACTTGTAAAACAAGCTGTAAAAACAATGCTTGAAGAATGAGCTGATTTTTAAAAAAGTAGAGAATCAAAGAATTTGAAATAGGAAAGGTTTTATTTTGGATATCCTTTCACCAGAGGAGATTATTATTTATAGGCTGCATTATATATCTTGCTTGGTAATCAGCAGTAATGTATGTCTAGCAATAGTAGAAAAATGAATTTCAGTAGTATCTTGTATTTTAGAAAAAATAAATTATGAAACACTTAAGAAAAATGAAATAAAACTAGTGATGAATCTGCAGTCTCAGAAAATCAGATAAACAAAATGTTCCAGTTAGTTATTGCCACACTCAATAGCAGTACATGAAATTGTATTACAGGCTGTGAAATGAAATAATCCCACCCTGTGACAAGCTGGCAGAATTTGCCTGAAACTGCCCAGCCTTTTTGCAGACTTTGATCCCTCCAGGGACTGGTGTTTGGGGTGTTTGCTGAGTCACGGAGGCAGGAGGTTCGCCACCTAATCCGGAGATAACGGAGAGGTGGTGGCTGAACCCAGGGGATCAAGGGTGTGGATTGAGCCATTCAAAGCAGGAACTTAATTACAGCTGAGGTTAGATGAATGGTTGCTCTGAACCTGCCATTGTTTTATTGTTAATGTCTGCTTTAATACCTCCAAATTTCAGTCAGGGCAAAGTTGGGTCGCTAACGTCTGAATGATGCTAGCACTTGAGTATCGTAGTTTTAAAAAATACAAAGTCACTACAAGGGTAGGCAATGTCTTTTTTTTTTTCCCCCCCTCAAACAGTCATTCTCTCTAGATTGAAAATTTGCATTACTTTTCTAAACTACAAAGTATTATTTAAAAATGTATTCATGTTTTCTTGCACCTTTTTACAAGCGCTCCAGCACCCAGTAAATAAAAGTAGCAGCCTGTGTCCCTTTTAGCAAAAGCCATATATCTGCTCAGACTTGTAATTTGCTCCGTTTATATCCTTTGCCCTTGAACTCTGGTTATTAACGCAATGTTTCTCCAAATGATGCCATATAACTCTGCTCCAAGCACATTCCTACTGACACCACTCAAACAACAAAGCCAGCTGAAAAAGGAGGGGAAAAAAAAAAAAAAAAGGAAGGAAGGTGAATTGCGTGTGATGGAGAACATTACTCAGAATGATATAAGTTACAGAGTTTCTTGTGTTACCGGGGTGGAACGTAGGTTAGAGACCTCGCCTGCCTGTGACCACCTCTTCTCCAAAAATCTTCTAAATGGCTTTCAGCAGCCGATTACCTGTATTCAGAGATAACCTCTTTACGCTGAGCAGAGATCCTTGCAAAGGGTCTGCTGTTGTCTTGGAGAGAGACAGGCTGTCATGCTGGTAAAAACTCCCACCTCACTACATCGGGACTATTGATCAGGCTAAAGAACTTGTAACACGCTGCTGAAAACGAAAAGAACCAGAAGATGGAAAAATAAAATAGAAATGGGGGATCAACAGGTGGCTGGTGTAAAACATTCTTCCAGGAAGAAATTAAATATCTCTGGCAATATTTGTTCTGTCATAAAGCAGTGTAGAAATCTGAGGGGCAATTAGTGTTGTTCAAAACACTGTGGCTTAAGTGTTATCAGACAGTGAAAAAAATGCTCCTTGCCCCAGCGCCTCCCTCTTAATCTTCATAAAGGAAGGATTCTGCTGAAATACAGATCTTCAGGTGCATTGCATCTACTTTCCTACTTTCCTACTCAGTTTCATTAAATAATAAGATACTATGGCACCATCTAAATATTGACTGATTTTTATTAGTCTTTCCATATCTGTTTGGCTAGCTGACAGTAAGGCCTCAGGCAGAGATCTGGGCTTACTTTGATGCCAAGGAGTTCTCTAAGAGCATGGACAAATCATTATCGCTTAATGTGATTCCATTTCTCTTTTTACCTTGTCTGATCTGTTTAGATTACAAGGTCTTCTCAACAACAAATGTTGTCCTATGTGTTTGTAGGACTTTGTCTAGGATCTGAAGGTCCTACTAGTGCAAACAGCTGAAGATTAAGGGCATTCCTAGAGCAAGGTGATGTGTAGGAAAAGTAAAAGGTATAAACCACAGATTTCAAGAACAGGTTTAAAAGGACCCAATTCCTTGTAGATTTTGAAAATACAGGAAATCTTGCAAGGAGGGTCATGCTTGTGAAAATCCCATCTTCATTTGTTTAGGATTGCTTTTCTGATAAATCTCAGGTAAGCCTTTAATCTACCGAAGGAACTGTAAGAACACATGCCTGGTCATTCTCCACTTCCCGTTCTCACGTCCATTTGGTACAACTTCTAAGATCATAGATTGTATACCATGAAGCATTTCCATGAAATACTCCTTTTCCAGCTTAAAAACAGACCGTTGTTCTGGGTTGGTTTTGGTTGTCTGGTTTTGGTTGGGTTTTTTTCAGGGGGGTCAAGAGTGTTGCGGGGGGGTTGTCAGTAAAAAATCACTGATCCCACTGCTGGAATACACTAACACTGAGTTTCTCAGAATTTGCTGTGTTCTAGGGTAGTGTTCTGGTGGCACGGTTTTAACAGCGTAGAGAGATTGATCACAGAAGCACGGGAAGCAACAACCAGAGCACAGCAAACACTAGAGGAGACGAAATGTTCAAACGAAGCTGTATGAAGATTTATTTAGTTTTAAATACATTTGCTTTGATTGTATTTTCTCCCCTTCTGCTTCCAGGAAACAAGTTCACTGTCAGGAATACTCATAGACCAGAGTGGGTATTTTAGTTTATTATTTTCTTTACCTTAAAGAAAACAGTAGAGAAGGTTCCCAGAAAACTAATTCTGACGTTATAAATATTTGAATTGGAAGCTAAATTCTCAGAGACACTTCAGCAGTTAAAGGCCAGCAACCTGCCCAACTGGTACCTCTTCTCAGAATTAACCAAGTCAAGACTGAACTCATTTCTACTACTAATTCAGTTACAGAATAATATCGCAATCTATCAATACATACAAGAAACCGTTTTTTGCAGTTAACTCTTGTGAAAGTTTGTAAATAACTTTTTTAAATTAATTGTTGCTAAAATAAAACAGTGTTAGAATTGTTATAACAGTGGGAACGACACGTTTCCCTGTTGCGGCTCTGCCTGGCTCCTTTCATTCCTCTTCTGCTGCAGCCATTTCCCTTTTCCGTCATAGCACTGGCTTGACTCTGGGCCTTCACTTTTAGAAAAACAGTAAAATTCAATTTTGCCTGTACTTCTGAGGAGCTGTGAGCCAGATCATGCTGTTTCTTTTTGCATTTGGATGAATTTTCCACTTTGAGCTCTCTGCGTGTGAGAGAAGAAAGTGGAAGCAGATAGCTCAGCACAGTTATGGTCTAAAAAAGAAATCATCAAACTTTAGACCAAAGCTGGTAAGCTTGACAAAAGCTCAGTGCAGTGTATTTCCATGTTAGCCAGGTCAATACAAGATGACAGATTGAAATACCACACATGACTCATGGAAGACATTTTTGGGCAAACTGTTATCCTCGGATGAAATTAAATTAAAAGACACCTTACACTGGGTCATATCTCTTTTTCTTTTTTTTTTTCTTCTTTCTTTTCTTTTGGTTCCTTTTTTAAACCGGATTGTTATCTCATTTTCAGAAGACTATCACTTTTATCCTGACTTGTCAAACAGCTATTACCATCAAGATGATGAGCTTGATATGCTGCAAGTACTGATTAAGGGGATAGTGCAATTGCTCTTGCTCTACCTTGAGGAGCAATTTTCCTGTCTGTCTAGTAAGTGGAGGAAAAACAGCCGGATTTCTCCTTATCTGTGGAAGAAGGAGGTTGTCTCATCTTTCTCTGAGCTTTCATGAGCAGTCAGATATGGTCAATACCTGGCTTCCAGACCTTCTCCAATGGGATGCAGATGTTCAAGCTTCAAATGCTGCAGGAAAGCGGTAGCAGATTGAAGGAGTGACAGTCCTCAGAATCACTGAATTGCACCCAAACAATTTTAATGGCTTTGCGTGGTAGGAGTAGATAACTTTAGACCGTGAGGTAAACCAGCTTGTAGGTGTTAACGACCTATGGAATTTTTTGCAAGATAAAGATTCGGAGGAAAAAACTTCAGACTAAGTTTAAATAATCCACTGACCAAAATTCTCCCTGATGATCTCTGTTGGACGTACCACATTTCAGAGCTGGGCCTGGCTTACTGAGCTGGGCCTGGCTTACTGTGAAGTGTTTCTGTGCTTCATTGCACAGTTGCTGTGTTTCACCGCAAAATGGCAGTACTTCTGTGATGGCAGAAATTATTCCTTTAGAGTATAGGCAACTCCAGCTCAGGCAAAACTTGTGCAAAATTTGAATCATAGGGAGCTGCATCTGTTGGTGTATTTGGACAGAACATTTCGGTTTCTTTTGGATGAATAAAGATCACCTTAATTCTGGCTCAAAACAATTAAGAGTAAAATACGAAGTATGCCAGTGCATATGGGCCAAAGCAGATCATACATCTGGGTAAAGGTCCTGTAAAAAATGAGTATTCATATATATGCGTAATATACATACATCTAAATATACATACGCCTCTCTCGCTTTCTCTCTATTTTTTTCTCTCTTTTTCTTTCTCTCTCTCTCCATATATGTGTGCGTGCTTACATATATATATATATTTATCTTCTGCAAATTTGACAATCTTAAAAGTTTTTTGGAACTTTTACTGCCTGCTCTTTAGAAATACAGCTAAAGCGACAAAACCACGTTAAATTCCTAGCATAAAATGAAAGACAAAAGTGCCTCATTGCACCCAGGTTTTGTCACCTCAGAGAGAGGACAGCTACCAGCTGATTGCCAATTTTTCCAGTTTGGGCAAAATATCCAGGAGGAACCTCAGAGCTTATTAAAACTGCTTTGGCTGCAATGGCCACGTGGAACTGCAGACCGAACATCTGTCCCCCAGCTGCCTGTCTCTCCTGGTCACCAGCGACTTTGTGCTGGGAACTTCTCCCCTGAGTATTTCACCAGAAACGTGGCCGGTTGGTGCCAGTTGGCTGCACGAAAGCAGAACAGAGAGGCTCACAACATTTTGGGTTGTGTATGTGAGTCTGTGGAGGAGGGTAAGAGGGTGAGGAAGAGTGACAAATCTTCAGTGAAGTTCATTTTGAATTCTTATGTCGATCCACCAGCCAAGGGAGTATATCTTCTGCATAAGCCAACCCAGATTCACCTACAGACGCCTGTGAGTGCCATCTCTGTGTTTTACCATCAATAAAATAAAGACCCAGCCCATTCTGCCTGTCAGGGAAGAGTTCCAAATCAGTGTCATCTGGAAATAAAGGAACTGCAGAAAGATGTATGCAAAATCCCTAAAAAAAGGCAGAACTATCACCTATAAAATAAATTATCTGAAGAACGAGATTTTTTTTTTTTTTTTAAATTCTAAAGGATGCACTAAGAGCCCTCAGTCGTGGAATATCCATCTCAACATGGTAAATAGATGCGTTAGACACAGAGTGACATATGGGCAGATAAATACAGCCATAACTGGTAGGCAAAGTAAGTGCACGCGGCATGTGTCAGTATTGTCTGGTAATTCAGAGCTGTCATAAAACTGTCCCACTTACGATGTTACAGCATTTTTAAGAAACATGAATTTGCAATTTAAACTCTGCTAAATGAAGGCAGGAAGTTACAGGTTACAGAGCTGCATGCAAACAGGGGAACCAAGAGGTTTTTTGCTCAAATCTGTCTCAGCAGGTACAAACTGTGAGGATGCCCTGAATACTTCAGTGTTGCCAGGGACATTGAGTGTGCGGGGGTGATCAGCCTGGAAATCCAATAAGAGCATTTTCAATCTAATAAATGTTTGGGAAACATAATCTTGGTTCTCCTAACAGGAATTTCAAGATAAATCAAAATTCTATCATTAAAACTGGGATATAATCACTGCTCTAGTCACCTGCTAAAGCCCTGAGACATTTTCTTTCCCCTTTCTTCACATTTCTCTTTTTTCCTCATTTGAATAGTATGTGCATTTAAAGATATGACCAAGCTTTTTTGTCGTTTTGGATTTGTTGTTGTTGGGTAGGGGTTTTTTTACCTCTACAGAACTTTCTTTGGAAAAATGTTTTAAAAATGTCTTTGGTTCCAGAGCCACACTGCAGAGTAAGTCTGCTGGCTTTATCTCATATACTGTCTCCCCAGGAGTCTGAACTAAATGCATAATTTAAAGAGCCCTTAATCTGCAATGTCATTCCCATTTGGTCGGAGGCAGCCTTCACTTTATGATGTTAACTTTTTCAGCAAAGGGCAATGGCAGTTTTTCTGAGGATGCACTTAGAGGCAACATCTCATGTAAACCGTTTATTCAAGGTGTCCTGACATCCCAGTATAACACTGGGTGACAATGGATAACCTTCATCAAGTTCTCCCATGGGAGAGAGGCATTCATGGCAGTGAAAGTGCTGCACAAAGCCAACAGTAATATATAAAGGGCTGTTGAGGAGGGATGGGAGATAGGAGGAGGAAAATGGCAAACCGAGACTTACGCCACATTATGTTTCATTCTGCATGTTTCACATGATCCAGGTTAGCATCATATCTGCTGTAGGTAGCTTCTGTAGTAGCCAGTGCATACCTTTCACTAGGAGTCAGGTCCCAGTGATAGCTGGCATGCACTGGCCGTGTCTCGCAGCCTGCTAGCCCTGCCTGAGAAGAGCTGGATCAGTCCCGCAGCCTGCTGCTCTCTCTTATTAACATGCATTGCGTGTTGATTTCAGCCCCGAGTTCTTTTTGTAATTTAAGGGGTGCAAACCGACCTTTAAATGGGGAGGGCTGTTTCCTTTTTAATTAAATCTCCAGCCAAGCAATTTGCCTTTCCCATCCTATTGAGTTTTTCATCAATTGTTTTTCTTCCCCTTGTGCTGTAGTAAACCACAAGTGCCTTATTACAGTAACTATCACACTGTTCCTGTGCTCTCTCACCCTGAAGGTTGCTTTTAAAGTGCAAACGCACTCCCAAAGATATGCAACAAGCTAATACCCCAGGATGTATTAAGGCCCATTTTGTTTTACTTTAGCTGCATATTAACAACAGGACGATAACCCAGAATAAGGGATATTGAGACATCTTTTCCCCAGGATATAAGGAGATTCAGAGTGGCATTATGTGTGATAGATGCAATTGTAGGAAACTTTGCATATATCCCTGCATATCCCTGGTCAAACCATACATTCCTTTCTCACAGTCCTTATTCTAATGTGTCTATCACCAGATACATCTTCATGGAAACAAGCTAAAGAAGCTGTGGCTCTCCTACCCTTCCCCTTTAGCAACACCAATATAGCACATGCCCAGCAACCGGTAAGGGAAAGAAAGATCCTTTCGCTGTAGGGTCTACCCCTCAACCTTCCAGCTGTGTTCATCCCTGGGCTATACAACAGCTCATTATGCAGCAGAACTGACCAAACTTCTTATGGATGATTGAGCGTGATCTCCAGGATGGTGAGAGCTCATATTGAAATTCCTTCCAGAGCCGGGGCAGTACTGAGCAAGGGGGAGGGTGAGAGGCACTTGATCCCTGCACGTTTTCTGATGTCTAATAATGTGTGAGCTCAGGCTCAGATTTTTCCAATAATCAGGATCTGTAGGGTCTCCATCCTTTACCCAACTGCCTAGTTCCATGCAACTCATAGGAAACAAATTGCTTGTGAGTTGTAGGCTAAAAATAAACCTCACATCATATATATCAGTATCTACATGACGATTCTTCTAATGTATGTAGAAAGAGAACAGCCAGTTTGGCTCAGGCGAGTCCCAGACTCGAGAATGTTTTATTCCTAGCTCTGCCGCTGATCTGCTGAGGCAAGTTAGAGATGTCTTTAAACATCTTTACATTTCTTGTTCCTACTGCATTGTCTCCTAAATCCATTTAGATTGTAAATTACATTTTGCAAGGAGCTTCCTTGACAATGTGCCTTCATGATGATCGGTTAAATATGGCCATTACCTATTGGAGCCTTTACGAAACAGGAATAGGCACAGGAGACTGTGTGCATATTTCTGTTGGGCATTTCTGTGTTACGGAGCGCGGGATGTTTGTGTGCATTTGTGTGAACATGCATCCTCTATCCTCATGAGCTGTGAGTACTGCAGCTGGTGTCAGGGTCTTGGGAAAGTCAAGGTACAGTACAGAGGAGCCCAGATTGACTCTCAGAGGAGAAAAACTTCCCCTCACTGATGCTTAGCTGTAAAACCTATTCTTTTTTTTTCTTTTTCTTTTTTCTTTTTGCCCTCTTCCCTGGTTTAGCTTTGTCCTTTGGAGGGCGACAGGTCCTGCTTCAGCTCCTGCTTCAGCTCCTGCCTGCCAGCCCCCCCAGACCCCTGACGCTGGCAGCCGCTAGATGGGGAGCTCGGCTAATGGGTCCAGCCCTGCTCAGAGCCTGGTCACCATCTGGCAGACAAAATCAGAGGGAGGGGACTCCTCTGCAGCAACAAAGTAGGCTGCCCCGTCTTCAAATTGAGGATAAGAACAAGTGATGGAGTCTCCGGCCACAGCTTGAAAGCAACCCATCAATGTCATCTTGAGTTAAGTACCTGATGCTGGCACTTTGCTGCAGTTCTTGGGGGGATAAGGGCTCTGACAGGGTCATTGTTTCAAGTGGAGTTCAGTCTTTTGTTTGCCATAAACGAAGAAGACAGGAAGTCAGCTGTGAGGTTTAGGAATAATATTTAGATAATTGTGAGATATCTCATCTTAAAGTTCAAACTGATTGAACCTGAGCTGAGTTTTGAGTCAAACTTTGTTTATGGGTCCATCATCTTTGTGGCTGACACTTGCAAAGAGGAAGAGAGAGAGAGAGAGAGGAAAAAAAGAGTGAAAGACAATGAGCCAGGACTTACGGTTTCTTTCTGACCTTGGCAAGAGGGAAAAATCCATACGGAAAACAAAACAATAAATAATAATAAATAATAACACCAACAGCGATGCCAACACTCCAGGAGCCGGAAAATAAAAATAACACTCCATTGTGCCCACATTCTTAATAACTCTGCATATGACTATCTAATCCAAGCTTCTGCAAAAATCAACCAGGAAGATGCTTGCACCAAACACAGCGTGAGCCTTGCATTTAATCGGTTACTGTAATAAACATATAAAAAAAGATTTTTTTTCCATGAGAGGACAGAGCAGTGGCTACATAAAAGGACATCAAATGACACATCCTCCATCTCCCAGCAAATAAAAAAGCCATCAGCTCATAACAAGGCGGTGATAAAAGGTGCTGAGGCCAGTAAGATTAAGACTTTGTAATAAGGTTCGGGCGCCAAAACTGACAGCCATTTTCTTTTATATTTATCATGTCTTCACATTGGGGTGAGAAGCCAGGAGTCTGTCCCATTGCTGGCTAGAATTTATAGCAGCTCCATTATTAGGAGATTGCACTGAAATGGGGCAGAGGTATGGTTTTCTGAGAACGCTACAATAGCCTCCTACATTATACACTTGACAGGTTTGTCAGCGCTTAGTAACAAGCCTTGTAAAGTACTTTAATATCATTAGCACTATTTTCTTAATGTGTCTGCTCTCCTAGCAGCCTGAAAATATCATATATCATGGTCTGGAGGAAGGCATACATAGCTATCTCTCCCATTCTCTCTCTCTCTCTTTCTTTTTTTTTACCTTCCCCCTGAAATGTGATTTTATTGCCACACATTTGGTTGATGTTTTAATCAAAATAATGTAGCCATTTTCCTTTATTGATTAACAAGTAAATATGTATAAATATGTAGTTAGGGGTGGGCAACCCTTTTAGAGGATATTGGAAACAACATAATTAATGGCTTCCTCATCTAATTACAGTGCACGTGTTACATCTCCCCATTGTTTTTTCTGGTGATTCTTTCTTCCTTCTCTGTCCCTCCAACCAGAGAGGTGTGTTGCCAGAAAGTCTGTGGACTTCATACAAAGGGGCAAGGGCCATGAGCTGGAAAACAAAACAAAACAAACAAAACAAACCCAAGCTCTTGGTCACTTTTCTGAAAACATTCATGATATTGTTGCTGTTTCAACTGACCACATCACCCCAAAATTCATCATTCTCGGCAGGTAATGGTGGCCTGAAGCTTGTATGCTAACTTTAATTTCTTTTAAATATCCAAGACATTATGTGTGCGTTTATTTATTTAGAGCGTTTCCTTGGACCCTTTGAGCTATGAGTTAAAGCATCATTTGCAAGCCAGGGTGTCACAAAGCAAGGGATTGCCCTCTGCAGACAAGGTTGGAGGTCAAACTACCTCTAAAAGAGGCATATATTGCCTAATGGGTATCTACTGTGCTAATGTCAAGACATGTAAAGTCCACATCCTACCACAACAATGCAAGAATTGTTTATAATTGTATTTGAAAATAAACATTTATTAAGTGCTCTGCAAATGCATGACATTATAAGCAGGGCTTGGATCTCATTTGGGAACAGGATATGCTTCTTAAATAGGAGTCGTGTTTATTTCTGACGTTGTAAATATTCTCATGTATGACCTTAATCATAAAAATTCCAGCATTGTAAACAACTGCACTAAATTTATACAAAAAAAATGGGCTCAGGCAAGGAAAACAAATATGTAAATGAACCTCATCAAAGAGAGTTTTATTATCTTAAGTATGACCTCAGTCAAATGGCTTTATATCTTGGAAGATTGTTAAAGTCAAGTACACAATCTACTTCCGTACTGATGCTGGGACTAAAATATCAGTGCTTTTTAGCCCACATTTGACTGACTTAATTGTAAAGCTTCAAAAATCAGATATGCTCCAAGTGTCCTGTGCTCTTGATTTTACCGATCTGAAGAAATAAGGGGCAGGAAAAATCACATTTGGGAGGGAGGAAGGGAAGGCAAGATATATTATACCCCAAGAGCACCGCAGAGACAACTCCCCACTGGCTTGCCAGAGTTACACACATGTCCCGTGCCAGCCTCCACACTTATCGCAGTGCTCATGGGTACGCTGGCCCGCGTATATGAGATTACACCGTGAAACACACACTGTAAAAATCAGCGGAGCTACACGCAAGCTCACAGCTAGAGAATACAAATAAGAAGTGCTCTAGGGAGACAGGAGGGTAGGGCAAAAAGCAATTCTTGACATGTTTCTGACCGTGCAGGCGTATGGATTTAAAGTGGAGCTACTCCTGATTGCACTGGTGAGAAAAGGCCTTGCACAGCCCAGCTTTGCTTTCTTGGGAGCCCTTCTCATGATAAAGCAGGTAAATGAATAAATAAGCAACTCCTTACCATTGCAATAGTAACAATCGAAACAGTTAACATTAGTTTAAAAAAAATCCTCCAAAATATACTTCAAAATATTTCAACTAGGCCTGCATAATGTTAGTGGATAGACCAACTTCACTTTCTGGGTGTCTGTTTAGACATAATGTAAAATAAATCTTTTCTACTGACATTTTAAATAACTCAAAAATTTTCAGTTTGCCTCATTTCATATTTTCCACCATGCTCACTTTGCTAATTTGTTTTATAAATCATTAAGGAAAGGCTCAAAATAAATTAATCTAATATGGAAACATTTGTACTATCTAAATTACTTATTACACATTAAAAGGAGATGCAATAAGCCAAGCAGTAGATATATATATGCATACATTGTCTCTGGCATATGCCATATGTTTTATATTACTAGCGATGGGTGGAGAGTCTACTTGAACTAAAGTTGCAAGGCTTTTTCTAAGATCTTCATGGGAATTGCATCTTTGAGTTTCTCAGTATTGCATAATGGCAGCGAATATAGAATGAAATTCCAAAGAATCAATCACATGTATTTCAACACACGCATTGCCGAATAAACATGTACAGATTCGCATAACTCAGTTTATATTTTCAGAGAGCTAATATAAATCCAGATTAATGTTCAAATACAATGTGTAATATTTCTATCTACAGGAATAAAATGTAAGCCAAATGCGATGACAGTGTCCTTTTAACTGCTAACCAGACATGCTTTGTGAATGGCTGCCATGTATTTCGTTTGCATCTAAAATGTCCATCACGGCAAGTACCCTGCAGTTGTAATTAGTGAAGATGCAGGATGTTATCGAATATCACAACATTTTGACTGTCAGATTGCTCTAGCCGAGGAAAGTTACTTTGTAAAATGAGAGGCTGATGTTGCAGTTGTATTGACTTTTGTGTCATGTTTGTTTCAGTTTACTAGTCAAAACAACTTTCAGAGCTCTTCCTTGTCCAGAAGGTTCAGGCTGCCTTATGAAAATGAAGCTGTCTTGTTTTCTGCTTCATAAATCATTGTCAAGCTGAGCCAGATAACAGAAACAAGTTCAGATTCCAAAATGATTATTCTTAGAGATGATGTATTAAGTATACAGAATACAACTTGATTTTCATAAGCCATGTTGACTTTGCAGAACCGAGGCTAGAGGGGAAAAAATTAATGACTAATTGGAGGTGTGAGAGCCTGCAAAATCCTGGGAGAGAGGGAACAGAGTGGGTGGGGAGAATACCCTTTCTGAGAAGCTCTTGAAGTCATTTCAAAGCTGCCATTTTCTCCTCATCTCTGCCCTTGTGCTATTTCACTGTTATAGATAACCCATTTGGAGCATCCTGTAGACCTATTTTACTGCACCCGCTAATGCAATTTTATAACCTTCACTGGGCTTTGCATCCAGGCTCTGGACTAAGAGTCTTTCAGAAACTATTCCCCTCATAAGCACCAATGAAAGGAGCCAACGCCACTAGAAAATTCCCTCCCCTTCACTTCTCTCCCTCCTTTCTATCATGCCCATTTCTTGATGGCTCTGCAATCCTTTCTTAGCTTTCTGGGTCTCTTTTTATAATCCAGAGAAATAGAAAGTACATGAATGATCCCACTGTAATTGGGTTAGAAGAGTCACAACAAAAATAGCATCGTGGAGGTAAGGTGAATTCTTGAAATACAGTTGCAAGAGGTAGCTCTACATGAGAAAATATGAAGAGGGCAATGGCCAAGCCTCTGGTACCTCTATAGGACTCCTGTTAGAGAAAAGGAGTGAGTAGGAGGGATAAAGTGGGGGGATAATAGCAATCTGAAAGTGAAAAGAAGGACCTCACTTAGTTGAACGTCTTATTTATGTGATATTATCATACAATACGAGACTGGGAAAAGGCTGCGGATGATGGATCTGAACTGTGAAGCAAGGTCTAAGGTTGCCAAGCTCTGGAGAGGATGGGATTTAAGATAGCAGCACTGGTGCACTCCAGCGGGAAAATTGTAAAAGTAATCCAGGTAACTGGACTTGCTTTCAAGCTGACCAAGTCAAGCTGACCCTTCCCTCATGCAGCCCAAACAGATGGGTTTTACCCACATTGTTATTTTTTTTTAACCACTTGCAAAACAAATACTGCAAAATTAGACACTGCAACACCACAATCCCCATGCAGAGCCTAACATGCAAAGGCTTGCCTAAGGCCCCTCGGTAAGGTCTGTGGCAGAAGAAGAACTTGAACCAAAGTCCACCACGTGCTGGATGACAAGCATAGCCCTAAGACGGTCCTTCTTGTCTCAAAACACACGCTCCATCGCTGCCTGCATCACCTCCCCAGAAGTTCGTCTTTAACACTAAACATTGTAAAAGAAAAAACAAACATAGGAAATTTCAGCTGTGGCTGTGAAAAGAAATCATGCTCAGGGCACCCCTCAAACATGTTTCTTCATTCTTTTAACCAAGAAAAGGAAATTAAAATCAAACAAACCTATGTTTAAGGAATGTGAAGGCTGTGAAACAAACCAACAAAAGCCAGGAAATGTTCAAGTTAAGGCTGTGACACTCTGTCCTTCACTCAAGCTGTTCTGACTTATTTTTTCTAAACAGAGGGGGTTGAGATCAGCATGTCACCCTCGGATTTGAATTTCCTGTTGTGAACTGGTATGTGCTGTGCCTTATTAATGTTATTAGATATTGTTTATTGCATTTGTGAATGTGATGCAAGTGCACATATCTACATTTAAATACACCCACATCTCTATGCATTACATCGGTGCAGAGCACTGTAACTATTAGAGCTTTTTGCAAGAGCTAAGATCTGTCTCCTTAACAACAATCAGCCCAGAAAGTGTCTGTATTTTAACAAGCCAGTAGCCACTTCAGAAAGTCATGCTTGTCACCATAGTGCACACAACAGCCTTTGGAAATGTCATAGTGGCTGTAGGGATAGAGATCAAATCCACCTGCTTCAAAGTCACTCAAGCAAGAGGAGGGTCATCTTTTTAATTTAGGCAGCGCTGGGTTCCGGAAACCCGGACACGTGTTTCTGCTCCCACTCAGTAGAGGGCAGCAGTAGGTGGAGATGAGGGATGTTCATATGTTCTCAGTAAGTGTCTATCAGAAAATCTGATTTTTCCTGGATGTGATAAAAACAACACACAAAAGATACCCAAGCTAAGCAAGCTGGCAGCCATATAGATGAAACATCAGTGAATAAATAGTTCCCATGCAGCTCAGGAACCATTTGTACCATCGCCGCGCTCCCACCACATCTGGGATTTCACAAGTCACTGGAAGCTCGGTGGGAAGTGGGTGTGTGGATCATATGCTATTCTTCCTCCGGACACATGAGGGATTGGCGCAAGTCAGGGGCAGGATACCAGACTAGATAGACCAAATGTCTGGGCCACTATTGTGAGAATAATGTCAATTTAATGTTAGTCTATCATCACCTATTTTGAACTAACCTTTGTCACTGGCTCACTTCTGATCTCGTTTGGAGTCTGAGCACTCCAGCACTGCAGCAGCCAGCACTGGCTTCCCCCAGAACAGCTTTAGCACTGTGAACAATAGATTTTAACCTTTGCCACTTTCATTTTTTTTGGTTTTATTATCAGTCTGTGCTTCCACTACAAACTAAGCGCACAGGGCTTTGAGCTAATTACATTCTGTACATCTGAGCCAACTCTCAGTGCTTCATGCTGACACTCGGATACATCTGGGCCTGATAACAATTACAAATACTCTGGGCATACTTTAAAAAAGAGCTTATGTTACAATGTGAAACAGCATGTTTTACAGTGCTCATAACGGTCAGATAAATACAATAGCTTCAAATCCCCTTTCCGAGGCTTTAAAAAAATGTGCCTCGCAATAATTCATTTAGATCAGGAACCCATAAGGAAAGAACCCTTCCCCTCCTGTCCCCGGGCGAGACACGGTAAAATACTTGAACCTAAGAACAGGCCAAAATTTTTATCACAAGCCAGGGAAGAGAGATGGTAAAGAGGGGGAGGTGATGGCGGGTTTCTGGTTCAGTGACAGCAGATAGCAGGGCCTGGGTTCATCCCAGCTAGAAGAGACCCTGAGGGATGATTCGGCCCTTCTGAACGTCCCTCTTGCTCTCTCCGTTGACTACAGAGGAAGCCTAGAGTGATTTGGTTCATACCTTAAGTGCTTCGGGTATCTGAAGTGAAGTGGGATGAACTGGGGCTTGAATTCCCTGCTGTGCAGATGTCTGCAGCGGTGGAGATGGGGGGATGGCTACACCTGCCTGCATAGCTCTTCCCTCCTCACCTTCTGCCCCCTGCCGCTCTCCAGCCCCTGTTCAGGGACTTGCTCCTTGGAAGCAACAAAGAGCACTGCTGAAGGCAGCCCTGGCACCGTGACCCCACTAAGGATAAAGAAAGCTCTAAACCTGCTTTCTCAGGTATCTGGAACTCCTTTTCTTAGTCACGGAGATGAAGCAGGTGAGAGAGGCACACGTGCTGCATTGGCTCCTCTTTTGGGTTCCTTCAAACCCATTTTAGGGCAACCTGATGGCAGCTTTGCACATCTCCAGGGAGACACAGGAACACCACCTCCCCTTAGGAGCCACTGCTAGGAGCTGTTAGCGGCTGAATTGGAGCTCAGAAGTATTATAAAGATATTTCACAGTGTTTTCTCCAAGACTTGAGCAGGGAAGGGATGCCTGAACCTGGGACTTACATAGCCCAGACAGGGGAGCCGCTTTAAAAAATTTATCCTTGGAAGAACCAAAACCAATAACCCTGTAAGAAAAAGAAAGAATGATTTAAACTTCTTTAGTGACTCTCTCACGGGAGTGATACAAAACACTCAGGATGCTTTGCCAGTTTGCTTTTCTAAAAGAATTGTTAATGCTTTGGAATGATGGACAGAGAAGAATTAAAAGAAAAACAACTCCCCAGGCCGGGTTTTTGCATAGGGCTGTAGCAATTGTCAGTCACAAAGAGCTCCCAAGCAAGCCCTTATGATAACACACAGAGTATATCAGCAATCATCTGTCTTTTCTCAGTAAACAGTTGTATAGTAATAAAACAGAGTGATACAGCTGACTCTAACCTGGCAAATTTCCCTGCACCTAGTGTTTACATCTCTTTAAGTGTATCTTTGTCATATGGTTACAAGGCTATTTCATGCTCTCAAGTTTAATTCTTTGTAAATATAGCTCTCTTTGTGAGTGTGAGGCGCATGTGTTAATAAATGTTCCATTTGCAGCCGTTCCTCTCGCTCAAATGGAAAATTAAGAGTCCTTGATTGAACGGCATTAGAGATTGCTGGAAGTCTCCATTCCCATCTCTGAGGAGTCAGGATGATTGCTCGGGAAGTTTCACACTTTCAAATATTTCTGTGAAGTCTAAATCCTGCCTTCTGGTAAGTTGCAGGGAGTCTTTTTTTTTTTTTTTTTTTCTCCTTTTCTGCTAAAAAATAGGTTTTTCTGGAAAGCCTGCTCCCTGCATTCTCAGGGGTTATAAAAATGGGAATCATTTTTATTGGCAATCCACTGGAATAGTGCTGAGACAAATGGAAACTTGAAGATAAGGATCCTCGGAGGTGAAAACATACAGCTGTTGGGAATTGCGAAAGAATCTGGCCAATAAAGGAAGTCACTATTTTTCCAGGCCTGAAGTGAGTTATAGGCCGAGACGGGTGTTGTATATTTATGTAAGGCTGCAGCGGGGAGCTCGAGCGACCGTATATTGCTGAAAGAGCATCATTCACATTCAACCTGAGACAAAAGGTGGAAATGAAGTAACATCCTGACCGAAGAAGGGCTCACGACAGAATAATAACATTTCAGAGAGGGGGGCTGGTGCGGTGGTCCGTGGGTAGGCCTCAAAATGAGGAAATGGCGGAGGTGCCTTGTCAGCCTTCAAAAAACACACACACACGCACACACGTGGCCTGGCCGGTGTCCTTGGGAAGGGGGGGCGTTTATCTTTCACAGAAATGCGTACATTTAATTGATGTACATGTACGGGTGTGTTACTACAGCTCAGCTCGCAGGCCGTGTTTACCAGGATGCGTTTTCTGCCTTGTTGTATCAATAGTGGCCCCAACTAGAAAAGACGCTTGAAGGGTTGAAGCTTTTGGAACTGCTCAATCCTTTTTTTTAAAAAAAAACTTTTCTTACTCTCTCCCCTCTCATTATTTTTGCAATGTTTTGTTTGAAGCTAGCAGCATCAAAACTGAGTTGCATTTCTCTGAGGAAAGCTGAGGAAGCAAAGAAAAGACAAGAGTCCCTCACCATATATAAACATTTTTTGCTGTAAATAGATGTCCAAATGTAACACAAAGATGAATAATCAGTGTTTTCATGAGTTTACAGGGAGGGAAACTAAGGCATACAAAGGGTTAATGGGCTTTTTGAAGTCTTAATACACATTTAGTGGCTCAAATTGGGAGGCAAATTGCATCCTAATTCACAGTGCAATGCCACATCTACAGATTTAACCGTGACTTTGCATCAAACCATACCTTTTCTTTCCAAAATATTTGGACATACATCATGATTTGTTTTGCTTTTTAATATAATATCCATCATTTTGTTTCAAACTGTGAAGTTTAGTTTAGGCATAAACCTTCCACAGATTTTGAGGGAGCTGAACTGGCTTTTTAGGTGATCTGAAATACAGACTTCCTTTTCTAAAAACATAGTATGGCTTAGAAATCTGTAGCTGAACCTAGTCTACAAATTAAGGTGGTTTTTGGAATTTTTTAAATTATGTCAGACTTTGAAAACATCAGGCTTTATCTAGGGCTGGTTTTAGTGGCAAGATAAATTACAGCATCTGGCTTGTAGACCAGAAATCCTGTGGTCCAGATGTAGCTGTCTAAATGTTAGGCATTTAGTTTGGGACAAGCAGGACAACCGACACCAATGATCACTGACACCTCATAAGTCCCACCTCAGCCTGGGTGTGACCATGACCCTCCTCCACCATGCCAGGAACCCTCTCTGCAGTCACTGAAAATTTTCATTTTGCCTGCAGTGTTTAGAAACCTTAGCTGAGATTTGGATTTTTTGTTCTTAAAGAGGTAAAACATCAGAAGTAACACAGAAATAGAGCCATTTAAATCGACAGATTTTACCTCCTCAACAAGTGATCCAATGTTGGTCCTGTCTCTTAAATCCTAGAGTATTTTGGAGGATATATTCTTCACTTGTGCCCTGAATCTGTGTGCAGGTGGTTTTCTCACACACAGGGTAGGCAAAATGGATTTGGAGCCCTTACAAAATAGCAAGTGATTATTTTCTTTTTCTAATAAGCATCCAGAAGGCTTTGAACCACAACAAAACAAACAAAACCTGTCATTCCCAGACAAATGTTCAACATGCTCTGCCCTGTGGAATTTGGACCCAGCTTAAAGCTCCACTGGCAAAGAAGACACTAAACTGAAAAAAGTACACCTGGGCTTGGAAGAACATCTTCCAAAGCCATTAAACTTCTGAGTACGACTATAACAACTGATGTGAAAATGAGAGTGTCTTTTTTTGTATTTTAATTATTCCTAAGTGATACTCATAAAAATATATTAGCTTATAAGGAAACTGCTGGAGAATATAATAGGGATGAAACTGTTAGCTTTCACAAGATTTTAAAGCACTTCTCTAGAAGTACACCTGAACAACTTCAGGGAATGAATGTTTTCCTAAAGATCTGGTTTAAGTAACTTGTAGAATTCTCCACTTTGGATTAAAAACATTTAGACTATTCCATAGAGTTCAAAACTGCCTACAGAAAAGGTAATTCCTTCCTCCTAAATCTATAGGAATTTTAAATAACAGACAAAACACCCTAAAGGCTGAAATCTATTGTTCTATATCAAATAAAGTTAATGAATCACAGAGTTTTAAGATTTTTATTATTTAACAATAAGAATAATAATTATTATTTAGCTTATGCTATAAAACATTCACTGATATCAATCAAATTCAGATTAGGCACTCGTAGGTGTGGAATGGACACACTCACAGAGGCTTTATAATGCAAAAACTGATTATTACTGGGGGGGGCGGAAATCACACTGTGTTGCGATTTATCCACTTAAATGTTTAAACTTAAAAATAAGATAAGATACCCCAATCACATGCAGGTAGCTGCCTTGTTAAAATGCCCTTCCATTTAAACACAGATTTTAACCTTTTCACCTTCACCGCTTACATTTTTCTTTCGTTTTGTTCAAAGCATTTAGGTAAATTAGGATGAGGTCCCTCCATAAAAATGCAAGGGGATCAGTGAAACTTTCATCTCTAATTTATTCATGAAGGAGAGAGGTCTTTCCTGGTCATGCTGTGCATCATCCTGTCAGAATGACTTTCCTTCTTCTCGAGAAGGGATAAAGGGAGATAGGAAAATCAGGGGTTTGGGCTTTCCTACTAATAATCACTGGAAGAAAGAAAACTGTGCACTGCTTTATTCAGTGGTTATTGTACTGGAGCTGAATTTAATATCACATATTACAAGGCCAAGTTTCAATATTAAGGGGACCGAAGTTACTAATGAGTGAAAACATAAATTATTTATGTAAGATAACTAGATAGTCTTTTCATATGAAGTTCACACATAACTTTAAAAATATCAATTTGTGGATTCTCCTACCAGCTCTAACAGGTACGATAGATAGCTTTCTGTCTGGAAGACAGCAGAAGCATGCGTGTGCTTGGGGAGGGTGTTGCAAGCATGCACAGCACACACTGCTTGTCTCTTAGCACAGATCCTGCCAACTCAAAGCTGTGCACAGAAAGATTCACTTTTGATTTCAGCTCTGGAAATTCACTACAACTGAATAAAGTTTTAATATTAATTATAATAAAAAATAGATTCAGTATTAATAATAAACCTGTTTTCTGGTTAGTATTCCCCATCCCTTCCAAAATCTTCAGTTTTCGGATTGATTTCTTTCACTTATTGTTGTTATAATAACATCCCATTTTGCATCCTGATCTTTCGGAGGGGCAAAAAGACTTATAATACAAATGGCCTTTATCCCAGCTGATGAACGAACTCTTCTGTGTTCCCCCAGCTTACAAAAATTATCATCTTTTATACATGGTTTAAAAAGAAAAGGGTGGGGGCTAGGAAAGCAAAGCAGGATCTGGTATTAGTCCTTTTAGTCGCCAGGAAATTACAAAATGTACACTTGCGGAGTAAGCAATTTTCGCAGTCTGCTGGCACATCCATCTTTTTAATGAGCCTTGTTTATAACCTGACGCCATGTTTCTAGTCACCTACCCTGTTTACATCTTTGGCCCCTTTAATTAAGAGAAGAACCAGTTAAAAGAAAGTAAGAAGAAATATTAATATGATCTGATTAATTCAGCTAGCGGGAGGTTATGGGGTACCAAGGTTATTATAACCTATAAAGGCAACATGAGCAAAGCTGTGTTCATTTGTAATTTTATTAGGCAGAGCAAATTAGTGAGCCCACATGGCAATGACAAAAGACCCCTTCCTACTCTCTCTTACCCCCTACCGAAAGGGCCAGGCGCCTAAAGTTAGGCTCCATATTAGGCAAATGAGAGCTGATAAATCTCAGCCAACAACTAATGAGAATCTCCAGAGTTGGAGCTGTGCTAATTTGAAAACATTAGCTGGGATTTCTTTTCCTTTTTTTGGTGTACGCACAAAGTCCAGCTAACCCAACCCCACTCTTCTCATGGGGGTCAGTGGTGCAAAGATGGCAAGGCAGGAGGAGGAGAGGAATCCACAAGGGGTTAAAGATAAAACACGACGTAAACATATGAGGGAGCTAAGAGGAAATGCTGATAATGTGTAGATCATTAGGAAGAGCATATATCATTGATAACACAAGAGGGATATAATTACATATAATTACATGACACTTATGCAGGAATCCCTCCCAGCCCCCCAGATAAGAAAACCCTGATCTTTTCCTTGTACTGTTATCTTGCAGTGTCCATGCAGTAACATTGAAATCATGGCAACATCGAACCCCTTTCAAGGCTTTCTGTGCTGCATCTCTCATGATGTGGCTTCACCAAACTCAGGTAAACATCCTGCTGAAAACACAGGTGGATCCCAACCCAGGTGCGATCCACAAAAATCACTGTTGGATAAGGTGGTTAATCACAGCCACGCTAGTCCAGGGTAAAAAATTACTACACCATCTTGATGGTACGTGGGTAATAAAACCCAGAAGAGCTTTCCAGCTCCTCAGAAGAAAGGCCTGACCTAACTAAATGCATTTATCCCAGTGACTGGGGTGTGAAGGGAAAGTTCACAGCACTTCTGAACAGTTTGGTCCATAAGTAACTGCTGCATGTTACACATAACAGATGAACAACACTGCTATCTCCCAACGTACAGGTGGGGAAACTGAGGTACTTTAAGATTACTACTGCATTCATATTTTTGTTTGTTTACTTTCATGTTTCCACCAAAATCTTTTGTGGGACTCCATCAAACTGAGGGATTAAAAATTCATGAATACTCCAGAAAATCTGGCTGAAAAGACAATTGAAATCACATAACCCCTGAGGCTGAGCTATCAGAAAAATATCTTGTGATCTTATGCTTCAGCCACTCACCATGACTACTCACCTATTGCTGTACCTTTGCTACCTGTATCATTTAATTCTACTGATATTCCAAAATGTCACTTTTTATCAAAGACACTTACTCAGCTGTGAGCCAACTGAGTGAGCAGATGGGCTACAGACCATAGGAACATTCTGTTTAGTGTACAGCGTGAAAAACAGACAAAAACCAAGGTCCCTGATAGCAGTAAGAGAATTAAAATAGCCACAATTGGGGGGGGAAGGGGGAAGCTATTCCAAATTTTTTAATTCCTCAATTCATAAAACTAAAGTTGAGGGATTTAAAAGAGATGCAAAAGAAGGAAAGAAATATGTAAAAATTACCAGAGAATTACTCCAAAAAAGGTGGGGGGTTTTAAGACAGAGACCATCTTACTGAAAAATCAATTTTAAGAACATTATATTTCACACTTCATTGTTACCTCAGTTTAGGTAGCAGGCCTAATAATACCGAAAACTATTTTTATGTGTATCTAAATCATCCAGCCCTCATTGTTTTTCCTCACCTAATCCCCAAATGATTTCATTAACAGACAAAATCCTGCAGTCCTGGTAAGACATCAGTGGTGGGGCATTGCCAGACTGAAAAGTCACACAGCATTGTGGTCCCTGTACTGCACGTACAGTTAAGTTGCTCTTTTCACTCCTGTGACAAATTTCATTGACTCTGTTAGTCCCAATTTTATTGAAATGTGTTGAAGTAAAAAATTTGATTACCAAACCCTAGCTACTGACAGGGAAGTTTAAGCATTTTAGTTTAGCTAGATTTATTCTTTTTTTTCTTTCACACATGACCTTGGATTTTGAGAGTTGGTACCTCTAAGACTTCTGCTAAGCCATGACCCATGGCTTTAAGATGCTACTAAGGATAGGAAAACTCATGGTGACTGACAGGTTCAAATCTCTGTTTCACAGCAGTGCCTGTAAAAGCCAAAAGGCTCCAAGAATTCAAAGATAGATTTATTGTTCAATTTATATACTCTTATACACACTTTAGAAAGTATTATTAGGTGCTATGGATTTTCAATCACTTACGTTACTGGTGTGTTGAATTATTCCATTGATTTCCTGGTGTGGACCAAAGAGCTGATTTGGGTCTTGCAAGATGGTATCAAAAAACCATTGCTTCAAACCAAATCCAGAACCCCTCTCTGGAAAAAACATCATTGCTGTGAATCCCAGCTTTCTGGAGATAAGGTTTGAAAACCATTAAGTTCATTTTTTTATTTTTTCTTCTGTTTCTCCACACCGTCAAAATCTGGGTAAGACTAGAAAACATCAACATGCCAAAATGAAAAATATCATTTAAAACAATCTGATACCTCAGTGCTGGGCCCATGCCATTTTAACACAAGCTGGGACATATACTTGAAAACTCAGAAGGAAATTAGTTATTGGGCTATCTTCAAATCCAATTTTGCACTTGCAAGATGAAAGACAGGACTTTTTAAAGGAGTCTAAACAATTTCAGGTTCCAGTTTTTAACAGCTTTCAGTGGACGCAACCTTTCAGATAGGGATGCCAGCTGTCATCCTCAATGCAAAGCAATTCTCTGATAGTGTAAACCTTCCATCTACCTACTCTCACTTGCCTCCCTTCCTTGTCCTTATCACAGGGTGGTGAGACAAAATACACAAGCTGGTGGAGCTACAGTGTGCTGGTCTGCTGGGCTGTCCTTTCAGTGCAATAAGAGCAATCCTATAGTTTCTTTGGGTTGTCATATCTCTGCCCAGCTTTAGGTCTTCTGGTGGTTTGGAGGTCACCTTGCCTTGATGACACAATATGTTTTCCCCAGAAAAGAACCCTCCATGTTTCCCAGTTCCTTCTTTTCAACCATCAGGGACTAAGAAGCTGGCAGAGTACTTCAAGGCCAGACTGAAATTAAGGAATATAAACACAGGACCAAAACCCAGGAAGGCTGCTGAATGCCTCTCAAAGAGGAATTATTCCTCTCTCATTCTTCTCCACTAAGTTTCAGAGTGGACTGATGAAAAATAATCTGAACCGCATGAAAATCCCTGAGATATGTGAACTTTCATATGGAAATAGGTTTGTGGCTATTCATTACCTGTTTATATTTGCAAGGTTAAAAAGTTTAATTGATCGTTCAATAAATTATCACTTTACAGATCAGGTTAGGCTCTTAAACAAACCACGAATCACCATGTTAACACGCAGATATAAATGAGTCTTTCTCAATAGGATAAACACTGTCCCTCATGTACGGTAGGTGTGGCAATTAGATTATTGATTTTAGGTAAATGTCTTGTTAATTATGCAGGAGGCTTCACTATTCGTGTTAATTAACTTACTGCTCCTTTGAATCAATACACCGTGGCCTCAGGAGAAAAAGCTTTCTTCCCCTGGTCTTTGGGGCAAAAAAAAGAAAAGTTTTGTTCATCTCCTTTCCTCTCTTTGTTTCTCAAATAGCTCCACAACTTCCCAGTTCCAAGTGAAAAAAAATTAAATGGAGAGTGAGCAAAGTGTTAAGAGATGACCAGATACTTCAGCCAATGAAAATGAAATTCAGACATTTCTCAATGAAAGACAAATGTAACGTTCATCCTATAAGGACTGAACTCCAAATGGTGCAGAGATTATCAGTGGACCAACCTGTAGAAGTTGTAACTACACTCCTTCCTAGGTTCTTGAGAACCTGAGATCTCTTTCTTCCCTTGTTCAATTTTTTAAACTCCTCTTACAGCTCTTTTTTTTTTTTATGGCTTTATCAGAAACTTGTCTCGCAGAAGCCTCTTCCCCCTATTCTCTCACCTTAAACTTCCCTCATCTAGAACCTCTTTTTTTCAATCTCACATCCTCATTTTCCACAGAATTTGCCCATTGCCCCTTTCTTCTTTTCTCTGCCTCTAATCTTGCTTTACAGGCAAGCGTTAGGATGACCAACACCCACTTTTACACCACCATCCCTGGAGCTGGCTACACTTTCAAACAAGTATGTGTTTAAACCCATTCTCAAGTTCAGACCTGACTATCTCAAATACATCTTAAACAGCAGCACAGGCTTAGATCAAATTACAGACCGATCTCAAGGAAAATTCAAATTCATCCAGTGAAGGTTTAATTTTATAGACTTATGTAAAGAGACGTCTTTCCATTTTTGTTGTTGTTGTTGTTTGCTTGTTTTTTAATAAGCCACTTTGATCTTATATTATCTAACAGAGATCTTAAATCAGGAAATCCCATGCAGAACTTCCGCAAAATTTTTAATGTTGTTGTTGGAATTTCTGAGCTCACAGGAACACAGGTTTTGTCCAGATTAATACTCAGGGTTAGAATGATGACTATAAGCACAAATTTTCACATGATTACAGCCCAAATCTGTATCAAAGCTCCCTGGAAGCAGGTGGATCTGGATGTCTGGGCAAAAGGTCAGTCATTTCCTTTTCATCTGCAATAAATGAAATAAACTGAAACCAGTTTCCTACTTGGCCTTCGGTTGTTTTCATATTTTCCCTTTTTCTTTTGGTGATTTTGCAGTTCAAATCCTGTTTATGTTTTTTCCAGTATATTTTGTTTGTACTTTCTTTAGTGAGGAGTAGAGATGAATGATTAGGACCATAACCCTGAAGATACTTAAGCATAACTTTATTCATATCAGCAGGCTCAGTGCAGTCATCGGAGCTTTTACATGAGCAAAGTTACTCACATGTCTTAAGTGCTTGCAGGATCAGGACCTTAATCTTGTGCTTTATGCTATTTGTTGACCTTGGTCATGTACACGTTTATTACTGATATGAAAAAGTAAAAGGTAGAGTGAGTGACATTCCTGATGCAAGGAGAGATTTAACAGGGGAAAAAGAAATGTGAGTGGTTTTTTAACTGTTCTAAAAATAACCTAAAAAAAAATCTTGGTAAAAGTTTGAGACTAGCTTGCATTGATGTTTACATGAAGCCTGTTATACATAATTTTCTGAAGCTGTTTTCAATCATGCAAATGATTTTTTCCTTTGCAATATGCTAATGCAATCTGATTTATTTCAGTTGTAAAAGTTAATTACAATGTGTTTGTGAGTCCCTAAAGATGATGTATTAAATGTTTATAACCAGGATTATTAAAATGTCCTGTCTCGATTACAGTGCTTCTCTTTCAAACACTAGAACTAATTGTAGCCTTAAATCACAACAACCTCACCGTTAAAATTAACACAAGGGCAACATTGCATAATTTTAATTAATTTTAATTTGGCCAAAGCAAATTAATTTTTGTTTTCTAGAAGGACAGCTAACCTCTTTCCCAGCCCGCTTCCGTTAAATATGGAGTTCATAAACTTCTCTCTCTTTTCAACATTTGTATCCCTTTAACGATTCCGCGGCTGCATATTTACACTTTAAAATGTTCTTTGATTTTTCATGCTCTTTTTATTTTCATTGAAATGACCATATTCATGTCTGAAGTCCTTATTACTGTGCATCCAAAAAAAGAGAATGAAATAATGGTGCAATATCCAGTATTTCACTGACTGTGCATGCCTGTGCATAGCACTGAATCATTCTGTAAAAAAAGTAACTCAGAGCCCCTTGAAGCTCTCGGACCTTCAGTTTTTCTCTCCTGAACACCCCTGAAAGAGCTCTTGATGTCCGATGACAAAAAGTCCTTACCAAAAAAAAATCCCTAGAGAAATAATTAATTTGCACACCTACATTCTCTTTGCTTTGGTGTTGCACTCAGGATTTTTGCAGGAAAAATACGTTTCTTTGTCCAGATGGCATAAGTCATCTTGCTTATGAATTCCATAACTGAAGCTTGAAACCTTCATGTTATGTGACGTCACAGCTTGTTGGTGGGGTACCACAATGACATCACAGAGTAGATTGCTTTGAGCTGAGTTTGGGATTAAAAACAAAAGAAAATGAGGACATTAATTTTCTTATCCGTTTTATTGTTGCTCTTTCTATAAACATAACGAAAACTATCAAACTCACGCCTAGAGGTCGTCCTGATGCAGCGTTTGAAATCTCCCTTTTTTCCCTTATGAAATACCAAATTCCTATAATGGTAAGTGTGGGATTTGGCTGTACACGAGTAATTTGTTGCCAAGGAAAGGAAGCAAAGTTTCAATTCAGGGAGTTTCCAGCCCTTTTTTTCCAGAGGGAGCTGTGGTTTGCCTCTCCCACCCACAGAAGCAGCTGTGGGAGCGAGGGATGGGTAGGGAAGGGCTTGCCCTTCCTTATGTGCTGGAAGCTGGAACAAGAACAAGCTCACCGCCTTGCATGAATAGAAAAGAATCACTTGTCCCTGCGTAGCACTTAGCAAAGAGCCATATGTGCATGGTTTTTAATGACAGACAGGAACTGCATTGATAAAGGATGGCCACACCGGAGCAAACCAAAAGTCAATCTACACCAGGATCCTATCTCATAGTATGGCAAGAGTGGTTGCTTAGCCAAAAGTATAAAACCAGGTCAAGCCTATCACACCACCCATCTATGCCTCATGATTTCTAAGTATTCAGTAAGATTCTTCCATTAATTTGATCAGTCTTCCTTGGAACCATGAAAACATCCACAACATCCGCTGGTAAAAAGTCCTTCAGCTCAGCTCTGTGTTGATTATCAAAAACTGTTCAGTGTAGTTTATTCCTTTTTGTCCAAATGTCTCAAAGCAATTCTAAAAGGTAGATAAGGTTTATTCTCTAGCTTCTATGTAGGGAGAAGCTGAGGTAGAACAAGTCTGAGTTCTCTGTCACCATCTTCTTGTAACCACACCATGCCAAAAGGGTCAATCGCTTAGTGGCCTTAAGACTTTGAGCAGTCCATAGGTCTTTATAATGGCTCTATTCCTCTTCCATGCCATGCTGGGGAAAAATGGAATCTATATAAGCCCTGTACTGTGTATCCTGTGTTGCTTTAGTTTGTCTCTCTGGATAAAGGAAACAAATTCAAGTGCACAGAGATCATCAAACTGAAGCTGATGAGGCCTCCATTTCTCACCTTCGTCTTTTCATAATGACCTCATGAAGCTGCTGCTTAAAAGAGGGAACAAACATGGATTTGGGGGGATCATCTCACCTACCTTTACTGGTGGATGCATTTCTGTGCCAAGCGATTCAGTCATAGTCCTGGCACAAGAGTCAGGTCAGGGCCGCAGCTGCCCTGAAGTTGAAAGGTAACCTGAATTACTTATGTGTTTTAACATATTCCCCTGAGACTTTACATCTTTCTCTGCTCCTCAGCTGCATATGTGAAAACAGGCCTTTTGCAACACAGCAGCAGCTTTTCAGTTGCATTGGTCACACCCTGGCTCTGAGGAACATGTTACCTGTATGGTCCTAATCAGCTATTTTCACTTGAAGTCTGTATCCATTTGTTCTCCTCGCTCCCCCCGGCCCTCATGCTCAGACTCTTCCTGGAAAAGAAAACCAGCAAGAAGGATGCATCTGCGCTTGATTCAGATTCCCATTGACTGGAGATATAAATCTTACCATGGCCAAACATGTCAAATAGTGAAACTGCTGTCTTCAAGCACTGGCGGTCTGCAGCCTGCCGTCTTCATCCTGGTGGCCAAATGGCTGCTGTGGCCTCACAATTCAGAGAAGGAGAGAAATACAGGGCTACGGGATCTATCTTCTCGGTGGATCATCTCCATGCTAGCGAGAAGCAGCACATCTGCTTTAGGTTTGATTTACATGCTATTGGCTATCTTTAGCATCCTGGTGATTTCCAAGAAGATCCCTCAACACAGACATTAACTCCTCAAATAAAGCCAGACAGTGGCTGGGCAGGGACTTGCTGCATGGCAGCTGAAAGGAACAGCGGTTACAGATTGGGCTGGACAGCACACCCCAAAGAAAAAGCATATGAGGTTTGTGAGGGCCTGGTGTGCGTGTTCAAATCCTATACTCAAACAGACTACAGGTCAGCATCACCACAATAGGAAAATCATAGAATCACCTCAACCATTCTGTGATTCTGTGATTTTCCTGTTGTGGTGATATTTCCTACTGACTCAGTAGGAAATAGACTTTCAATTCATACCTTCCTTCAGTAGGCTGCAGAAGAAGAATGGACAGAATGGACCAAAGACCCAGTTAACAAAGCAGTTCTCATTTCTTGGATAAAGATCAACCCAAGCGTCTCAAGAACAGATTTTCAGAATTGCTGAACAGCTACAGATATCACAGATAGGTGCTCAGCAGCTCTTAAAACAGGACTTTGTTGTTTGGAAACTGTTTCAGCCTACGGGCTATCTTTCACAGTGTAGCAGACACATATTGTTTTGCTGGAAAGGCAAGAATTTGAGGGAAAGTGGTGACTGAATTTCCTTCATTCATCATTTATAACTGAGGGTACACAAACAAATATGAGGTCCTTTGCTTATAGTCCAAGTTGGCTGGACACTTTCCAGAGCCCATAAAATATAGTGAAAGTCTATATGGATTTGCCTAACCAGGCTTGATCTTGAGCGTTGTCTTTCTGTACTGTTTTAACATGTCCTACAAAAGCAGTGTCAGACTGTCCTCAGCAATACTGGATGATACTCGGTCCCATCCAAACAGCTCTTCACCTTCTCTTCCAATGGAGATTCAGCAGCTGAAGGCATTGAGACTGCAGTGACCTTCTGTCACCCACAGCGTTAATGACTGAAAGCCAGCATCAAAGTAAGAAGCATAAATAGGAATTCTTTAATTATAATGAATGGCACATTAACCTCAGCATGAATCTGTCATGACTTTTCAAAATGGCACACGTGTGGTGCTGTGCTTGAGCTAATGCCCTGGGCTTTTCAGTTGTTCACTTAAGATCTGTGTTTGCTTCTCTGACCAGAATGCCTCCCATCCAGCTAACTTCAATCATGGTGGGACTTATCTGTGTCCAGCAATACAGAAGTATCCCAAGAAATATTGACAGTAAAGAAATTTGTTCATCTGTTTACTGTTGTCTTTCTTGTTCTGGGGATAAATAAATTTGCTAACTCCCAAGAAATAGGATTAGGCATTTATCACTAGTCTTAGATCCACATATAAGAGGCCAGATCCTCTGTAAGTCATCAAAGCTCAGCTGAAGACCATGAAATGATGCCAATCGTTACCAGCTGAGACCCTGGTGAAAACACTGTGAAAAACCACAAATATATTGCTTTCCATGAAACAGAAAACACAAATGTTATTTTATGATGGAAATGGTTTCATAGAGCATGTTGCTATTAATGGACCTTAGATATAATAAAAATATGGTTGCTGTTTAAAATACATGGTAGAGCAACCAGTTTATGAACAAACTCTGATGGTACCTGCGGTGCAGCTTTCCCAGGTGCCAAAGGCAGAGTGATAAACCCTGCCATCTGTGAGAACTGCACACCTGTCCTCAGACCATGGAGGGCTGCATGTACTTTGATAATCTTCCAAGCTCAGGCATGCTTCTCCACACTGTGGCTTCGAGGATAGCATGCCATCACGTGTCAGAGCCACACAAAAATGAGTTACTGTGGGACTATGTGAAGTAAAGCTCAGGGTCAGATAACTTTTCACACCTCTGTAGAGTGCTGACGAAGAGAGACAGGAAAAAACCCTGTCTTGCCATCTGGGTTTCACTAAGTTCTTAACAACTTTGGAAAGTCCCATGGTGTTTTCACAAATCAGACATCATGACCATCAGAATGGCCCAAATGTCCTACGGCAAGGACTTTGGCTGACCCACTGTTTGTTTGGGTTTTTTTAATTTGCTGTCCAAATACCTATAAGTTTCCCTTCAGGTACCTGAATATTTTACCTGCTGTCATGCGCCGGGAGATGGCCTGATTCCGTGCTTGGCCTGAGCTGACTGAGGTTTCTCTCTTCCTGCGCATCCATCAGCTGTACAACTTTTATATGCAAATCCCCTTCATCACAGCAGGCCTGTGATTTAACTCTGAATCTCAGCCTTTTCTAGAGCAATTCACTTGGGCTAGCTGGTTAGCTGGCTGTTCCTCTGCTCTTCTTAAAGGGTGAGCTTACCCGTCATTGGAAATACAGAATATAGTAAAAGTCAAAGTGATATAATGGCACTGTTCTCCACCTACAGACAGACACTGTTGACTCAGCCAAGCGGACTGCTCAGGCCCAAGACTTCACAGTTCTCTGATGGTTTATTTTGCCACGGCCCAGTACCTTTGCCCTGTGCTACCACATATTCTCAAGTCAATGATGAACTGGGTGTGCATATCCCGATTTCTTCTCACTCATCCTGACCAGAAGTAAACAAGACTTTAAAAAGCAGTTTGTCTCCTTCCTGCTTTTATCTCCAGGATTCTGCTCAGTGAACAGCACTGGAGCTTTATTCAGTATATCGATGCACCTCACACATCAGTATTTATCATCACTATTTTAATGATGGGGAGACTGAGGACAGGTAAGCAAATTGGCTTGCCCTAAATTAACAACTGTTCTAAATTAAGCACAGTGGATGGGTTAGAGGAAAAGACCAAATCTCCTGGAAAAAAAAAGGTGTTTTTTTTTCCTATGCCTATTTTTGTTTTGTTGTTGGTTGTAAATTATTGCATGAATGTGCACTTCCTAATGATGGCCACAGACAGTAAGGGGAAATTCCATACAGGCAGGGGAAGAAAATACAATTAATTTCACTATATTTCCAGCACAAATTAATCAAAAGAAAGGCCTACAGTTCATTAGAATCTCTGTTTTCACATTTTCAGCTCCTTGTCAAGTATTTAGGTTATACGTAGACCAGAATGGAAAGCCCAGATTTTAAAATAACCCCAGAACTGAAATACTGCAGAGCCACAAAGTTCAAGACCAACCCCACTCAGGGCAAATCCACAGAAGCTTTCACTAGAAGTTAACAGTCCCCATGTTTTTCTATGAGCCAAACCTCAGAGCTTTTTTTCCCAGCTGCTGTCTCAGTCTGGTGTTACTTCTAGCCAGAAAAGAGATCCAGAAATGTTGTGTGTTGGGGTGTCATCAGCAGAGAAAATCCTGTTGCCTATAGGGAGCTTGAATCAGCTTGCACTTCTGGCCTGATTTCTTGAATGCAAAGGATTTCTTAGAAGAATCTTCATTACCTCTAAAAATAAAACTGCATTAAAAAAAAAAATAACCCTGAACAGGAAGGTCTGAACCACATATTCATTCTAGCTCCCAGATCTCTCAGCATCTGATTTCAGATCCTCTTCTCCATGTTCAAAGTTGGGTTTGATCAAAACTAGAGGTGTTCTTCACCCAGCCCTTCAAAACCCCAGCCCTGGCTTTAAGCAAATATGCATAAGGCCCATTTTGATCACAAAATGGCTTCTTTCTCCACTCAGTGGGCAATGAACCTTTCAACATTTACCCCCATGGCTGCAACAACTTCATTTATCTTCATCTTTGAAAGCAACTCTATAATTATATCTTGCATTGTTCTCCGCAAGCCGCTTGCCAGTTAAGAAAAATATGTAATCAGCCGCCTTCCTTTCTAGGCAAAGGTACGTGTGACCAGTGAGACCTTTCCAAACTAGGACTGTAAAAGAAGTTAGATGTTAGATAAGGACTATTCTCCAAAAGAGAAATATATGCAAAAAGGAGAAGATAGACATCTTGCCAGAGAGTAGCATTTCTAGATAAACACTTCTGGTTATAGATGATTTCAGATCACGTATCTGCTTTCCTGTGTTCCTTTGATTATTACTGCTTGTCACTGACACTAAAATTGGAATTTGTGGCTGACCCCCATTCCCTATTGGCAAATAACCCTGAAAGGGTTATCAAGGCCTTATACCCAGTTTTTTCCTCTTCCCGTAGCTTTAATTGTACTGGTAATCTCATACAGCTTGTGAATTGTGAGAAGAGAGGGAGGGGGGAAAAATGCAGAAGAAGTTGGGTTGAAAACCATGAAATTATGTCATAAATGCAAAGTTTCTCATAGGAAAGTCTCTGTCTCAACTATGCAGGATGGGGCGGGGGGTGGGAAGGAGGAGGGAATTCTTCAGTAAACTCGGAAAGAAATAGACCTCTCCTCTTGTCTCTCACGTTTTGCAGAGTAAATGCTTGGCATTAAAGAAGCCATGGGCTCCCTTGTCAGGATGAATCATCCCCTTGGAATCCGCACAGAGCATAGGATGAAGAGGCGGTATATTGCAAAATGCCAAATGCATGTGCTGGAATCACGGCCCGCTGCTTCCAGCACAGCTCTGCAAACTCAGCCTCGCTCGCTCCCGTTCCCATTTCTGGTTTGTGTCTTGTCACCTAAAACATAAACAAAGCCGAGGAGCTCACGGAGAGAAACGAGGGGGTGGAGGAATGGGGTGGAGGGAGGATGAGGCGAGGTTTCCAGCGAGACCCAGCTCTTCCTTTCGCTGCCCACAAGAATGAGAACATTCCTCTCGCACAGCCTGGTGCGTGGACCCCATCCACATCCCTTCTTAGTAACAGAAACATGCTGCTGGAAGACAGCATCCCCGGGATGCTCCTGGGTTTTTTTCCCAGCGTCGTACATTTGGTTTGTGTTTTATTGCTCTGGCAATATTAGGCACTCTCAGAACAAGATGACACTTCAAGAACACATGGAGAAAAGACAACGGCCTCACAGTAAGTGCAGCCCATAGCCAACTACCAAGATATTTCATGGAAACAGTGTATAAGTAACATTTAGCATAAGGTAACTTATTTCAATGCTGAGCTGCAAAAGCATCTAAGTGAGAGAAACTTTTCAAAAGGGTTGTGTTTATTTACTCCACAGCATTTCCTTTGAAGTAGAAAATAATGGTAATAATAACAGGGAATTACAGGTGAAATAAAATAGATGTGAAAAGCTTTTGAAGTGTTACCTCTTAAAATTTTAAACTCACAACCCACTGTATTTCCCCTTTTTTTGAGTACCTTAAGATGGCATTGCCTTGCTGACATCAATGTACCAAAGGTAATGCAGCGGGATACAGTGGTACTCCAGAGAAGCCGTAGAAAAGGGTCCATTTCCATGGTTCCCACTGTTCTAATAAATACAACTACTTTATTCCCATCACCTCCTCTTTCCCACATGCCTCTGACAGTTGGCAATAATAGAGTTGCTGAATTCATATGGAAAGAAGGAAATGAAATATTAAAATAACAAGACAAAGATAAGATTTGCATTTGTACTTATATCATCGCCTTTTAAGAGAGTTTCCCCTATTAATATTAGATTTTGACAGAGGGAAGGAGAGGCCAAGTTTCTGTACGTTTCAAATGCTGACCATCATCCAGCTGTCATTAGTAACATGTTTCTGAGCTAACTGATCATTCAGCAGTAACAACTTAATTCAGATTGGGCAGAAACACACAGCCCCATCTCTGTCAAACTAACCAGGCCGTACAACATGGAGTTTATGCCAGATTTACACTGGATGTGTCTAGACAGACAATATCTGATCTGGCTTAAAGTAAAAGTGGCATGAACAGACAATATCTGTGCTGGCAAAAAGCCTGGCAGGGCAGAGTTAAACTGAGACATCTTTTTTTAACAAACTTAAGTTAGTGAGGAAAAATTTATGTAAGAGCAGTATTCCATATTACGTAGCCACACAGCTTTTCACTTGGTACTAGGGGGTCCTAATGCTGGATTTTCTGTGTCACTGAAATGTAGCTGTAGTCTTTGTTTACACTCATGCTGTGAGCTCTGCTTCTTCCTTGTGTTCGATTCAGCGTCAGCACAGCTCTTAAATGAGGTTTGGAGCTCATGGAGTTCATGCAAGGATTCGTTACGACTAAATGAAGCTGTTTCTGAAGACATACCCAAGCAGTTTGAACACCAAAGCATTAAAAATATTGACCATATTTGGCCCTGGATTTAATGTTCTCACTAATTCTACCAGTTGTCTTGGGGAAAAAAGCTTTCATGTGTCTGCCGATCTTTGGTTTATAGCCCGTTTAAACTCCATTGATTGTTTGACTGCCAGAGACCCTTCCTTCCACATGTTGCCCCAAGGTGACATCTCCCTTACTTGACCATATCAAGGGGACCGACCACACAACTATTTTGTGCCTCTGTGAGATGTTTGCAGACTGTTTTCCAAGCAAACTATGCTTTTCCATAGGTCCTTTGGTAAGCCTGCCAGAACTGCCACACGTAAATGAGAAGGGTCCTGATTCACATCTCAGCTGCAAAAAATGTGCAAGACATACGCTGAATGAGTCCAGCCACCGGATGGGAGGACTCAACTAATTGGTGGAGTTGGCTCAAGTACTTGGCCACCAGCTGGCTGATACAGCAGCCTCCAGCCCCAGGGAGTCAAATGTTCCACCCAGAATCAAAGCTGGGTCTCTTTAGTGGCAGAGCAGAGCAATAACCTGTGGTACCACATGGCTCAGACCATTTTTTAATTATTATTATTAATTTTGAAATATAAAAATAGTATAAACCCTTTTTCAAAATTTAATTTGCATTTTAAAAAGCAGAAAAGAAAAGAATGAAAGCATATGGTATCAATCATATTTTATAATACTTGTAACTGCAATTCGGAAACATGTGTTTCCTAACTGCTCATTCAGCAGTATCTGTATAATTTTTTTAAGCAAAAAACAACCCTCTAAACAAAGCATTTAAACTAACCAGCATTGCATGATATTGTACTGAGCTGAAATGAACCATTTTATTTGGGTGTAAGCTGAATAGAACCAGTGGTTACTGTTGCTCTGTTACTATTCCAGAAACCTTCTTTCAACTTTAAATTAGATTCAGGAAGAAAGGAAGAAAAATACCATTCCTTCAAGTATCACTGCAATTGCTACTCCTGTAATGGCAAACACTGAAAGTGTGGTATATCTTGTTCATGCTGTTGCCAAAGCACTTCATATAACAACAGAGGATCTGCCTTAATGGAACAAAACAATGGCTCATCAAAACAGATTCCCTGTCTCAGTAGCGGTCTTTTAACTGATGCTTCCAAAAAAGCACAGGGTCTGCCTCATTCATTTACCTATTGATGCTGAGAAGGAAAGTACTTCATCTTGATCTCCTGTAATGATTAATTAATATTTGGATCATCTTTCTTTCCTTTATCATTAAACATGGCTGAAAAAGTAGGGTCATATTGCTATGAGTGCCTTGGAATGCCCAACATATAAATTTCATGAATTCAACTCATATTTAATAACCCTTCAGAGATCCATCACACATCAGAGCGGAGGAATAACAGGAATTGGTTCCAGTCACCTATGCCTCAAACCAAAAGCAACACTTCTTTTTCTCAGATCAGATCAGTACCCAATTTCTTGAGAGATATATGTACCTCCCCCCTCTGCTTACCACCCCCCATATCACCATCCTGTCAAAACCCATTTTCTCTGCTGAAAGCCACTGGGTGATTTTTAGCAGATAAATGCGCCACCTTCAAAATTCAACTCTATCACATTTTGTTTGTTTGTCTGTCTCTCTGCTGTGTTCTGCGCACCTTCTTGCAACAGAGTGATAATATAGTTATTGCCAGAAAAAATGGATGGACATCCCTCTTCCTCTCTCAGTCGCACTGACATCCATTCATTTTACACTGAAATAACTCCATTGACTTTATTGTACTTGTTCTGAGTTGGTATTGGTACAAGCAAGAGAAGAACAAGGTTCTATTTTTATTTTTCATTTCCTATGTGCAGCTGATGTCTGAGACCCTGCAGCATGCTGGCCTTTGCTGAGAAACTTGACAAAAATCCACCCTTCTCTCTGAAGATAAAACAAGGGTTTATCAGCAAGAAATTAGCAAAGCAATCAACATGCAAGAGGAGCCTCATTTAATAAGTGCTAACTTTTATTTTCCTAATAGGCATTAAAAACAATAATACCACGTCCATGATACAATTTGATTAAATTGGCTCCGATGGCTTTGGGAGCAGTAATATGATTAAATGTCTAACACAGAACATGTTCTTGGTGGCTGATCGGCAGAGTGCCTCGCTTTTATTCCACATACACTGCAATTCGTGGTCGTGATGGCATTAACCATTTCCTATTCAAGCCTGATGGAAAATCCAAGTGCTTTCCCATCAGGAAGACCTGAGAGACCCCGTGGGGCAACACCGTGGAGTGAACTGGGAATAATTTCCAAATAATCTCTTCCCATCTCTCCTTTGTATCTTGCATCCAGCTCCTTGGTCATTGCTTGACCTGTGAGTGGAAAACTTTTTCCTACCATCTATTTTGAAACACAACCCCCAAAGTAAGGATCTTTAGATAACCCTCAGTCCAACCTGCACCACATGTCAGGGGCTCCTCTCCCCTTGATGCACACAACACAAATCCAGATTCAGAAAGTTACCATGTCTCTCATGGCCAGACTCTGTAATTATTTCATTCTGATGTATTTCATGGCTAAAATGACTGAACGAAATTTAACCCCTAAAACAAGAGAGATTTCCATGTTGTGGCATGATTTGTAAGTGACTTAAATATGATTCCCTGATGCTAATACATCTGCTACCTTTAAGAAATTTTTTTTAACTGTAAGAAATTATGAAGAAATCCTATTGAAATCAAGCAGCTTATAAGATGCATACACTTGAGCTTAAGCGTGTGCCTAAGTGCCTGATGCATTGGAACCAGGGCCTTCTGCACAGACCAAGATCCACTGCAGTCCAGCTTGATTTCAAGGGAATTTGCCAAGATCCCAATAATACAGCCTCCCAACATTACCTAAAATAAATTATACAAGGCCTCCCAGCATCATGACTTTTACAAGGAGAGCAGTTTATATACCCCCATCATGTGGCTAACAGATCAGATATTGTAACAAATCCTTCTTTCTCATCTCAGTGACCTATAATAAAGGCCCTTGGCATCAGGACACCAAGAAATAAAACCAATCAAGCTCAAGAGGCAAAATATGCTGCTCTGTTTCCCCAGTATATTCTGTAGGCTGGTTAAAACAAACACAAAAAAGCCCAGGTGGATTTGTCAACACATTTATACTGGACAGACTGGACAGCACTCCAGTGCTTCAGAACAGAACATTTCCAGACGCACAGCAGCATTCAGTATCTAATGCTGTTGAATACAGAGCTCGGCACTAAGACAAAAGGAAATAATTATTTCAGCTCCTTTTATCAGACCCCACGTCATGAGTTTGCACTTGTTCCAAACCCAGGGCAGACTTCACTGTTTATTTTTTGTATTTCTGAGAGGTTTTAGCCATATGCAGAAATATGTTGTGATTTCCACTGTGTAAGGAGATGCCTCTTCACACAGCACTTGACCACAACAGTTAAAGAAGGGAAGAGGGGAAGCCTCATGACCAGCGTCATTTAACAGAGAAGGAGAGAAGGCAGAGCAAAGCCAAGCAGCTTCTGCAAAGGATGCGCTACAAGCTCAGGTCCTGAGTTCAGTACCTACATTTCTAATTCAGGAAAAGTCATCTGTCCTCTTGTCTTCCCTAGCCAAAATCACTGTCTAATAGATAACTGGGAAAGTTGAGCTACTTCGGGATTTAAATATTTTACACTGCGGTGGGAGAACAAACCTTTTTTTAATTAATCAAATTCTACAAAATCTGAAAATTTAACAGAATCTGAAGTACCAATGATGATGTAATGACATATCCTGAGAGAAAATTCTATACCTTTTCCCTCTCTTTTCCTCTAAATCAGTAATTACTAGCATAATGCTAAATAAGAAAAGGTTTAGTCTCCAGTCATGGAGCCTTTGATGTAGTGCACGGCTTTTTTGTTCTAATTCCCTATAGATAAAATAGCCACAGATTACTCCTTTGTACCCTAAAAGCTTTCTCACCATGCCTTCCCGCAGCACAACTTCTTGTTCAGTCAGGCTGGCAATATCTGTAGTGACTTATGCTGCTTATTTTTTGTTTTCATGCCTGCAAAGGTTCACACAGCCAGGGGAAGGCTCATTTCTGAAGAGGAATAATGCGCTGAGAAGCCTCCTGGACCTTGTTCATGGTCCTTTCCAGGAGAACTAATTGCCAAAACTAATTAAGACTGAAACTGATGGGGTTCTCTCCCACATAGACTTTACAGGATTAGGAACAATACTGGTTAGCTGTAAACATGGTCTCTTAAAAAAACTACAGATTCTCTTTGCCGAAGGCTTAGAGTGGGCGGGGATCAGAAGCTTTTTGATATGTAAGTATACCCAGCAGTAATAAAAGTCTTACACCAGGTTAACTACACAATTTGCTAATAACATTTGCTGACACAATCCATGAAAATCACTCTGGCAGCCTGATTTCTGGCAAGTGTACAAACGTTTTATTGAACACATGCTGCCTATGAAACATGGTCTATGAAAACATGGCCCCCCTATTCGCAAATGGGCAGCTGAGTAACATGTGAATAAATACCTGCTCACAATTCCTCCTAGCTTATAGCAGGCAGGAAACCTCCAATTCTTTCTCACACGTTTTGGAGGGAAAAGTGAGAAAAAGTTTCTCGACTAACTTTGGTGTTGGAGAGCAAAATCTCCAAACAGTATGGCCCGTAACTTTCCTCACCAGCTAGTGTCAGTCAAGGCAGACATCCCATGTAAAAGGAATCACTATTTTCACACTGTTTTGAGTTGAAACGTGGTCTGCTTGTGTTTTTCCACCCTACATAGAGCTTTATAGAATTCAATGATGTATAGCATACAGCAAAATTTTTCAGGGACACAACTCTGTCTAGCCTCCCTAGGAATTGCACGCAAGAATCTCAAGGCAGTGTTTTGTCCTGAGATTGGCCCTGGCTGCACAGGAGAAAGTCCCAGGGAATATGTGTGACTAGAGATATAAAATATGTATCTAGGCTGACCTACCCATTCGTTTATAAAGCAGCATTTCCAAAGGCAGCAGCAAAGCACTGCCCATCACAACCACGATGCTAGAAGAGCGTGATGCAGTTCAACAGGTATCTAGCACTTACCGGTAAATCAAGCGCACGTGCGGTGGTCCCAAGATATAGTGGATTGCCCCTCCACCACCACCTCTAAAACGTCCTGTGAAATAGGACAACATGAAACACTGCGTTACTGACTGCCTACTCAAGAGGGGCTGTTACAGGTAAAGGGATGGAATTATTTTCCTATATTTCAGCTGAATGGCTGCCACACTTCTGGGGCAATAATTAAGACTAGTGAATAATACAAACGTTTTGTTCTTTCACTATCGGCAAATTTATTTCTATGATATGATGATGTGTCAGTAACATCAATTTGTTTGTCACACCTCTTGCAGTATCCCTCAGAATTATCCAAAAACAGGAAAAGCCCTCAAAAAAACTCAGAAACTAGGTATCAATATAACGGCTGGAAATTGGCAGTTGTTGTTTAGGGTTCTTGCATTTTTGTTCATACAGAAAAAAATTATGATGCAATTCTATCCCAGAAGTAAATTCCACTGTTTTTAATATTTTATTTTGATCCTAACATTTTGATTTTTCTATTCATACACACAAATATAAAGAAACAAACACCTCTGAAATAGAAAAAATAAAGAAAAGGAAAAGGAATAACCTGAGAGGAAAATAGAGAAAGAAGCATTGGTTTCACCACAATATTCAGTAGAATCATAGACATTTCTTAACATAGCTGTTAACGATAGATCATATCTCGTCATGTTGATTTATCAGCTATGCACTTCTATCCAAGTACACACATATTTGGGAGAAGAATTCACAAAATACATTGTGCAAGCCTGTTCACAAATCTGGGCCATGTTGTGAGAGAGCCTTGCCTGATTTATAGCTTTGAGAGGAAATCGTGCAAAACTTGTGGTTGGACTGAGAGCTGGAAGATTTGATCAAAGCCAAAACCCCTGATTCAAAAGGGTGCCTCACAGATCCATACAAGGCAAAATGTTCTTATAGGTGCTGTGAGTGCTCACCTGCTCTCTCTTTGACGTTTCAGGAATTATCTGCTAGGAGAGAGAGATACTTCTCCAAGGGATGACTATCTGATTTTGTACAACCATCCTTGCACAGCAATCTACATGTTTGCAAAGGTGATAATAATAACACTGGGGTATTTTTATGCCGGGGAGGAGCCTTCTACTAGGGACTATTAACATCGTATTAAATCTTTGGCTTTAGAGAAGGGGCCTGTCAAGTTTAACAATGAGAACTGTAAACTTCTCCTTCTGAGGAGATGTGTGATGTGCTAGCAGCATTGCCTGCATTGTTTCCCATCTTCCCTAGAGCTGTTTCTTTATTTTAGTGTGGCTCAGACCCAAATTCAGTACTTTTGGAGTGGCTGGCCTGTGCCAATCTAGTAGTCTGAGTTAATGATTTCATATTGTTACAACTGTCTTAGTGGCCGGAGTCCTCCACGTTGGCGCGAGTAGGGTGGCTTCTGTTACACTGCAGATAATTAGCTGTATGACTTTGATACGCACAAAACACACACACGCAAGATGGCACGTAGGAGGATATCCTTTATTGGCTTCTAATAACAGTGTAGAAAACAAAGCAACACAAAAGTCCTAGAAAACTGCAGAAGTAATGCCACAATAAATTGTTCTTTCCAGTCATTATTTCCACAAGTGCGAAACAGTCTGAGGGATGCCAGATTCTTCTTCTAAAAGAAATGTTGAATTCTGATAACCATTGAGTGATCCCTCATTTCTTCAATGTGCAAAGCTGTGAAACCCCAAGGGTTATTTTTTTTCCCTTTCATTTCTCTGCTGACAAGTGGCATGGGAAGTGTAGAAAGAGTTTAAAAATTTAGCTTTGAGAAAACATATTCCCAATGGGACCTACTTTATACACTGATTTCAATGGAAAACTATTTTCCTAAAGGGTTTTTTTTCATCCCCTTTTCCAGCTTGCTTCATGAAACCAAATGTTTTACATAATATTGGAAATCAACCCCCACCCCTCCCTCCCTCCCTCCCTCTCTCTGTCTGTCTGTCTGTGGAATAGGCAAATCAATGGAGAAGTGTTCAAGCTTTTGTTAAAATGAAAGAATGGAAAATTAAAGGAGGTTGTTGAGAGTAACAGTCACATAAAAATGTACAGCCTGTGGTTCTTGACTCTCTTTGACTGTAGAACTGTTGCTCGTTTCTCTCCAGCTGCCTGTGATAAAGGTACATATGCGGTCTGTATATAATTATATGAGGGTGTGCAGGCAAACCCCTGCACAGCCAGGATGATGTGAGGTTTCTCTATACACTCATTATGTTCCTGGACTTTCAGATTTTTGTAGACAAAATAAGATTTCTTTCATTAAAATGGGATTTATTTGTGGTTCAATAGCCCGAGGCTGTAGAAAACCAGGGCATTTCACCATTGTGTCACTGAATGCTGAACTCTTGCCTTTTAATTATATAGGTTTCTGACACCCAACCAGACTTCTCTTTTTTTTCCTCCTCCCTTTAAGAGAGATGACGCAATTGTGACATAGCCAGGCCCCAAATAAGAAATTCCTAACCCAGATGGACACAGTATAAACATTCAGATGCAGAGACACTTGGTTTAGTATTGCGGCAGGACCCGGTTGATTTGAACCACACTTTTCACAGGGCCTTGCTGGCCCCCAAACGAGAAATTATTGATCCAAATGGAGTAACATAAGGATTCTGTCATGCAGGGAAAGCCACGTGGATGCTTCTCCCAGGCAGATGGACCAGTTGAACAGTCAGTGTTTTCCCTGGTGAGAAATTAAACTAGAGCAGGTTTTTCTTTTTTTTTCCTGGTTCATGTGAATTCTTACCCAGTGGTATCTGAAAGTGAGGTATTTCTTATCCTAAAGTGAAGGAACTAAAATGTCCTTAATTATGCAAAGGTAATTTGACCTGATGAACAGGTCAAATAAAAAAGAAATACGATCCAGCTTCACATAGACCAAGGAAAGTTTCAACCTGAAAATGAGAACTGCTGAACTGTCCCGATTGCTATTAAAATTCAATTTGTGTTGTTGGTATTCAACACCTTTGGAGCTCAGGCCATCTGGGTCCTTTCACATCTGCGATCCAGGCTTCCCAAAGGTCAAAAAAACCTGATAGTATAAATCTAACACCCAAGTCTGAAGGTCATGAAGCCAGACTCAGCCCTGAAAAATCAGGAAGATCATTGGAGTCTGCCTGGTCCAGAGACTGACGCCTTCAGTAATCTATTTCACATAGCGGTGAATAAGCAGACTTTACAGTTAGAAAGGAGCTGTATGATACTTGGAAGTGAAAGTGTAGGAAATGGATAAAAAAAAAAAATATATATATATTCTCGTTGGGTTTTTTTTTCCCTCTTCTGATGCAAGAGACCCATTTTGGAGGGAGAAATACAGAAATAAAAAAGTCCTCAAATGTTAATATCTCACCACTATTCTGTTTGATGAAAAATGTCATTTCACTGACTACATTTGCAATGAAGTTTATAAAATTATATGTAGTAGAACATAAACTTTTTCAGGCACAATGTCACAACAATTTTCTGTTTCAAATAGCTCTAGGAAAAATATTAGTTGTTTGACTCTTCTTGTGGTCAGATCCATAATGTAAAGGACCATGCCATCCACACAGAAAGACAAAGAAAGAATCAGCCATACATTGTTTCAGTGTGCATACACGGTAATATTTTTAACTATGGTATTATATCACGTTGAGCAAAATTATCTGTAAAGATCTTAAAGAGAATTCAAATCAGAAGATTTCTAAGCACCGCAGTAGGTGATAATTTAATCCAATTGAAAGTCAAGACTGGACACCTAGTATCCAGTTGCCAGGCTTTCATCACATGCCACTGTTATCACTCATTGATTAGATTAATTAAATTTTTGCAACCAAGAGAAGCCCTTGCATCCCCCTTGGACCTGGTTCAATGCTTCCCATGAGATCAGACAGGCTTTTTGTAAGGCTTACACCTCTCTCAAAATAGTCCTGCAAACTCAAATTCAGGAGGAAATGATCAACTGAAAGGTACAGTCACTATTTGAATGACTGCGGCTAAAACTTATTGGTATTTCCCAAATGATGACAAAGAATGTCCCCAGTAGCACAAGGTCTCCAAAACAATTTAGATACAAAACCTAAGCACCGTACAGGCAGGAAATGTCCAGGTACTGAAGGATCCAACTATCTCCCATGTGCAGTATGGTAGACTTTTACAAAAGCTTTCCCACCCATGTGGCACCTGGTGCAACAAGGCGCTAATGATGAAGACTCAGGAATTCACCACAGCATCTCCTGATATGTTATGTACCAGCTGATCCCTATGGATCCCTACAAATCATTAATGTCATCTTCCCAACGCAAACAAGGAGAGAGAAGGAGAATCTGACAGTGCTTCTCTCTATGGCTTGTCTACACGTATTTCTGTGGAGTGCAAGTGCAACACGAAGCACATCATGAAAACTGATCACAGCTCTTTACTCTGCATTGAGTGTCTTTTGGATGGGGCTGACAGCAAATAAGAGGGTTTATGCATTTCCAGGTGACTTAAAGGTATTATACAGAGCCAATGAGATCTCAGGATAAGGGGACAGAAAGGAACTTGAGCAGCTCTACAGAAGAGAAGTTAAAAAAACTATGTTCCCCCCACCATGCTCCCTGTCCTTTGTATTATTTTTTTTTTCTAACATCTTCTCTATGTCACCAGAAAATATCGGGAGCAACAATTGAGTTAAAGTTTGGCTGAATTATGCCTTTCATAAGCCTGTGTCTTCTTTTTTTTAAAGTAAAGGTTTCCTTTATTAATTTTACCCAGCTAGCATTCACTTAGCATTTGCTTTGAGGGATAATTGACAGGTTGAGGCGACACTCGCCAGAATGAGAGCCATAAATCAGAAAACATTTCCAAAATTGGCTGAGGGGCTGATATGTTGAATAGGCAAATACAGGTAAAAATCTCTCTATTAGGTCTGACAGGAGCGGCAAATGTCAAGCAAGTGCTCCCTAATGCACCAGATTAGATTAATTTTGTGGTTCCTTCTTTGGGTGATTTTGTCTTTGGAATGCTACTGTGCTCTGACAATGCTACCAGACTGCTCTCCTGGAGGGGAGGAGTTTCTATTTCCCTCTTAAATGAGGAGTAACCAAAATTGCTGTGGAAAAAAATAGTGACTTTTTTTAACCCTATCTTGTCTTTAAAATAAGTCCCTTTCATAGTCCCAGGAGTAAAGTTAAAAAAAAAAAAAAAAAGTGTAAAAAAATCCCAGAAGATTAAGGCATTTCTCATGAGGAAGTGAGGAAGGGGGAACTGCTTGGTCACCTGGGACAACTCAAGGTCTATTTTTGCCTATTGAAGTCCGTGGTAAAATCCTCTCCATTGAATGGCATGAGATCGTTATAAAGTAGGTAGATGGCCTGGTAGAAAATTATTCCAATAGTTCTGTTCACTCAGTGCTTTTCTGTCAGGGTTATCAAAAAATTTTGCCAAGAGGAGTGCAGTTAGTAATAGATAACGGTTACGAGGAAGTAGGTAACTATGATCTTATTTGACAAATAGAGAGCTCTGCTGTTGGTGATGTCAAAGACAGTGATCAGACACTAACGACTCCAATACCCAGAGTCCATAAAGCCAGATCTTCGAGTTACATGCTTTTCACCACCTGGCAGCAAAGGTCAAAATAGTCAGATTTATGAAAATCAAAGTGGTTTTGGTCAGTTTGTCCAAATCTTTTTCATGACTTTCTGCTAAATAAGAGGTGTGTTTCCTCCAGGCCTTTTGAATGCAGGCGCAGACATAAAAAACACATACACTGCAAAAATGGCCAAAATTCAGTCCCAGAATAAAACTGTGAAAATTCACAGTTTCTTCTACTGAGCAATTATTTCAGTTTTCACCAACAGGAATGGTGAGATTTTAGCATCAGGTTTTTTTGTTTGCAACATAAATACTTCCAAAGCAAAAAACTGGTAGCTTTGCAAACTCTAGATGTATTTAAGGATCTTCTGTGAAGTATGATGGATGAGGGGGAAGAAAAGAACAGCTCTTGCCATGGGAAGCCAGAAAGAGAAAAGTTCTCTGAGTACCCCAAGACTCAAGACCTTGAAAGATAACAAGGTTAGGGTCATGATACAAGATGGATTGCAGCTGGTAGTGATGGCTGAAATGCATAGAGAAGTGTGGGCTGGTAATCAGACTGACAGATAGCAGTATTTCCTACTACTCCCAATTTACTTCTTCCTTGAAGTCATAAACAGGTCAATTCTTCCATTCCTCTGCCTTAGATTTTATATTTATGTATAACTTGCTATACCAGAGTTAAAGACGAAGTTCAGTGCTGGCCTCCACCCAAGCTTGGACACAAAATCTCTCCCTATAAGACCACCTGTGCATCTGTTCTATATTTTCAAAGACTGGAAAGCAGACTGGCTGCTTCCCCAAGACTGCGCATTTACACTCACTGTAAGGGACTTAAGATGTTGTGTAGGGACATCTCTTTCTATTTACTTCAAATCCTGCTGGAAAGACAGTCTTCCAAGGGAACAAAGCGGATATGGCTTGTTTCGTCTTGCAAAATGCTGCCTGAGAAGGGGTATATTCACTCTGTAAATATACCAGGAAGAAACTGATACGAGCGCAAAGAGTTCAGTAACCAAAGAGGCAATGTTGATCCAATAAAAAAAGCCTGTAGACTGACCTTGTGTACCCTTAGGGTGGAAATTAGAAGAAAGTTCTTGGAACAGTTTTCTAATAAGGGAGTAGAAGAGCAAACTACTAAATCAGCTAAAAGACCTGATTAATCCATGAATTTTATTATTACGCATGAATGTTGTCTTTAGTGGCTGTGAGTTGGACTTGATCCAAAGAACTCCTTGCACTATCACATGTTCCTGGTGTAGAAAAGAGGGAAAACAAGTATCTAGTACAAAAGTTTACTTTGTTTATGTTAGCAAAGGAGAGTTGATTTAACTGAGGACACTTGTTACTCACAACTAGTTTCTCTGGACTTACAGAAGGCATTTCAGCAGCTCAGCTTGAAGCCAAAAGCATGGGGAAGAGAATGGCTAGATCTGTACAAGGCAAGTTGGGAGTAGTATACATGAAAAGTCTCACGCTTTTTTTTCATGCTAGTATTTTATTTTGTTTTATTTTATTTTATT
>NW_009205856.1:0-760 GCF_000690835.1 Fulmarus glacialis | reverse complement strand
GGTGCCAGGCTGCCAGAGGCCTTGAGAGGTGTAGCCTTGGGGGCTCTGGCTGCAGCTCCCAGCGCCTTGTCCTCAGCCAGGCTTCTGGGGTATCCTCCTGCCACACGGGCATCGTTTCACTCCCCAGCTGGCATCTCGGCTGCTTCCAGGGAAGAAGGGAAGGCAGCTGTATGGAGACAACCAGAGTAAGGTGGGATATAAGACACACTTTTCTTCTCAAATTTATCTGCGGGGGTCTCCAAGCCTGCTGTGAGCACTCGGGTGGGGACATTCCTGCGGGGAAGATGGTGACCTCCAGGCAGCACCTCCAGGCTCTTGGGGGCGTGGGGTGGTGTCAACCCTTGAACAAAGACCACGACTGCCGTGCAGGTTGTCGGTGTGTAGGGGGAATGGTTTGTGACTTGCAAGAGTGGGAGAGATCTATGGAAAGGGCAAGGTGGAGCCTGGCTGAGGAGGAGTGTGGAGGGTGAAAGGGAGAATAAATGTGAGGTGTGGATGTACTAGAGGGAGACAGGAGAGAGCTTGTATTGGTGGAATAGCTATGTTCTGAGCTATTTTCCAGCACTGCAAACATTGTCCAACGCCTGAGCATGGACCAAAATATTACAAGATCTGGAAAAGTGATAATTTCCATCACTAGATTAAAGTAGCTCCGATTCTCTTTCAGCTCTGGAGCAGGAAAATGGCATTAAAAAGTCAGTGTGGACGTGGTGCATCCGGCAGTGCCTGTGTACAAGCAGAGCAAGGGTGGGAGGTGTTT
>NW_009205855.1:0-31566 GCF_000690835.1 Fulmarus glacialis | reverse complement strand
CCTATCCCAGCCAAAACCAGGACAGGGTAGTAACTGCTAGAGACATTTTCCAGTTGTGGAGGTGCTGGTATTTATTTTCACGGCCACGTGACTAGCTTCTGACAGAGAATCTGGAAGTCTGTTGCTTATATGTCCTTGACATGTTTAATCAGGGTGAAACGACATGTTGTTAGTTTCAGAATCTTTTGTATATACTTCGATTTTAAAAGTCATGGAGAATGAAGTGGTGTTTGTTTCTTTAATTTGGGTTACATCTGAGACAAACTGAAGAAGCGCAGGCAGAATTTATTACTACTGTATCACTCTAACTGCAGTGGAGATCTTTTTGTGAAACCTTATTTTAAGTGCTTTTTCCACAACAGTAACTAAAGTAGTGCATAAAAATATAACTATGCAGTGGTGGTGCAGTTCAGGGAATAAACTACAAAATATGCATTGCCTTAGTTAATGTATCCTCTTCTGACTATTTCTCTGGCAGCACTTAGTAATTCAAAGTGATTAAATTAAATTGTTTTATATCTTTGTAATAAAGATGTACAGCCCTGTTCTCTCAGTATAGGTTGGGATTTTATTACTTAGCTTGATTCTTGCTTATAATTGGCCTTTTTGGTTCTCAATGAGCTCTGAATAAAATCTGAGATGTTTCAGATTATGTTAAGGACGATGCACTTATCAGTGAAATGTATTCAGTTTTATGAGAAAATGATGAAGATTGTGATTTCACTGTATTTGAAGTGCAAAATAAAAGGCCTTACATGGATAATCAGGACTCCTCTGTGTTCTATGTGAATTACTATTGGCAGTTTCCAGCCTTATTATTACAATTCATCAGATTATATTTCTTCTTTTTTTTTTTCTTTTTTTTAAGGTAGAGCTCTGGGACATTAACTAAGCTTCTCATGCAGATGGCTGGATGTAAAGCATCAACATGTGAGCTCAAAAGTTTTATTTCATCATGTTGACATGTAGGAATGGGCAGGAAGAATGAAGGGATAAATGGAGACATTTTTTTGGCCTCATACTTTTCATACACATGGTAATTTCTGTACTCAAATCACAGTATATTTTAATATGCGATTTGCAATACATAATTTTAATGCTTTTTGTATGTTTGGAATGTAGGTTTTGGATTTTCTTTTCTAGAAAGCTTCATATTAAAAGAATGGTTTGTATTTTCATCTACTTAATGACATTCTTTTGTGCTATACATTACATATTCTTGTTCTATGTGGTGGCTTCATTAAGCTGGGTTCTGTAAAAATAGAATAAAATTACAGCCTGTGCCCAGAAGACTTCACAGTATAAAAGGTAAGATGGTTAAGGTAAATGAAGAAACAGAGTGGCATGGAAGATCCAGGCAACAATAGGATGTTTAACATAGTCTGGCTGTATATATAATTCGTAACAACATTTACTTGCACAAATGGTCTTTCCTCGGGCAATGCCAACAGGACTATTTACATGAGCATGAATTGTTTATATAAATAAGGCTTATATGATTGGACTCATACTCTGTATAAATTATACAAAAATATTTTAAGTTATGTGTATAAGACACGTAAAATTACCTTTCACCTCTGCAGAACTTTACTGAGAACTGGATGATATCACTATATGTAGTAATGTTGCGTGTTGTTTAGACTTCCTTTATCTTCACTGGTCGTTTATCCGTATCTGAAAATCACCACATAAAGTATAAATTGGCACAATTGTCTCTGTGCACACACGGGAGGCCTTAATAACAGCTGGTGTTGCCTTGGCAAACTTGTATGGAAAAGCTTCTGTGAGCACTAAAGTTCACTGAGTTTGAAAATGTATATGTTTATATCCCCCAAATTGCCTTTTAAGAAAGACTATTCAGACAGTGCAAGTCAAAAGTGGACTCATATAACACGGGTAATGAAGTGTACCCTTCTCTCTTTCACTGACGTAAATTGGAAAAGTCTTGGTTTAATATAGTCACTTTCTCTCCTCCTGGAAATTTTATTCCAAAAAGAAGCAATCTAGGTCAGCCTCCTACTGGTGTACCAATTAACAGGATATGTCCATTATATTTATTATCCCTCTGCAAGGTGTCAGACTTCAACTTAAGAACTAGCAAAAACCGTATGACCTCAATTTACAGAAAACTGTGGAGTGTGAATGTTCTTTATTTTTTCCAGTAACTTGTCCCTCACTTTCCTGTACAATGTATTTAAGTATTGTGGAATTTAAAAATGTCCAGATTTTGCCATTTCCAGTGCATTTTGATGGCCCCATTTTACATTTTCAGTGACTCTCAAAGTAGATTAATGTTCTAATAAGTACTGGAAGTCTTTGTGGTTAGGAAGCTGTCATAATGAACACTCCAATAGAAATCTGATTTGCCAGTGTTTCCTTCTGTTCTTTTGCCCTTACTCTAAATGATAGAAATCATAGAGTGTATGATGCCCTTCTTTCTCATATCTGTTTTATAAAGAAATAGCACTCCCTTGATCACTATGATACACAAAATAGTAAATGGAAATGCCTTCACAAAATACGCTTCAAGGGTATGGTTTGAAAGAAAAAAGAATCACCAGTGATCTTGATGTTAATGGGGGTAACATGAATACCTCAGTTGAAAAGTAAACTACATAGAGTTGAAAACACACCAGAAGAGCTGAGAGTTTCCAGCGTACCCAGGCAAATTCCAGTGTCATTTTTTCATAAAGCATAGTGAGAAGGAGGGGGAAAGATCTTAAATATTATTTGAGAAACATACCAGAGCCTGTGAAAGTTGGCAGAATTCTGTCCTCAACACATACATTTCTAGAGGGCCTTATTAATGTGAAAGAAAGATGAACACAGCATAATCAGTGCCCTGGATTAGATCTTTAACCTCCATTCATTTCTCTTATGAGCAAGATGACATACTATCTTGTCTGTAAGGGCTGATGGAATGATAAATTCATAAATCTCTGGGAATTGCCTATATTCAATACTCATAGGTCCCAAACAAGTGCTTTCTTATAAACATCAGAGAAAATACTAGGCAGTAAGAAAAATGGTTAAAAAAAAAAAACATTTCAAAACAATTCTAGAATGTACTTAGAGTAACTCAGTTTCATAATTTTGTGAAGAAAAAGACCTCAGATTTTACCAGAAGAAAATAACAGCATTTTTCTTTTAATAATCATTCTAGTAAAGGTTTGATTGTTCTGGGAGGGACCAGAACTTGCTAAACAAAGCAGAAGAATAGTTTGGGCATATGCAAAAAAAAAAAAAAAAAAACTGCCACCTCCTTATCACAGACATAAAAGACCTATGCATAGGTACTGCCCTCCACTGAAACTTGGTATATTGCACAGTTCTGTAGGTCTTCCATCCAAATCAGTTTTTTACATTCTGTTGATGTGTGGCTAAGAGTGCTACTGCTGTGTAATGAAGACCTTGCTTATACCATTCATTCTAATTCTGAGGGTGACAAGGGACTAACATAAACAGAAAAAAATTATGAAAATACATAAATACTAATACTGAAACATGAAAATATATCAATACTAATACTAAAACACCAAAAAGGGTGGGTCATCTGCCCCGCAATGCAATTTTCACAAGGCAAAAATCACTCCAGTATTGTAATTTTGAACAATTCAGCCCTTTTTAGCATTACTGTAACAACCAGTAGACCATCAGCTAGTGGCACATTGTCAGGTCTTGCATTTTTTCAGCTTTACTGTCCACAGGAGCTCCCTTTACATCTACAATATGAACTTCGCATATGTTCAAGCATGTACTGGAAATACCAGTATACACATGACCTGTGATAGCCGCAGGCAACCACTACTTTGCCTCCCTTGCCTTCACACCATTTTTAAGCTACATCATTGTCCTGGTTTCGGCTGGGATAGAGTTAAATTTCTTCCTAGTGCTGTGTTTTGGATTTAGTATGAGAAGAATGTTGATAACACACTGATGTTTTCAGTTGTTGCTAAGTACCATATGGTCAAGGACTTTCAGCTTCCATATTCTGCCAAGTGCACAAGAGGCTGGGAGGGAGCATAGCCGGGACAGCTGGCCTAGATGGCCAATGGAGTATTCCATACCATGTGACGTCATGCTCAGTATATGAATGGTAGGCATGTTCCAGGAAGTAGCGCTCGCTACTTAGATACCTGTCAGTGCAGGTGGTGAGCAATTTGCATTGTGCATCACTCATTTTTTATAGTCTATCTTTTATTATTATTATTGTTGTTGTTGTTGTTGTTGTTGTTGTTGTTGTTGTTGTTGTTGTTGTTATTGTTTTTGTTGTTGCTGTTGTTGTTGTTGTTGTTGTTGTTGTTGTTGTTGTTATTTCCCTTCCTTTTCTGTTCTATTAAACCGTCTTTATCTCAACCCATGAGTTTTCTCACTTACCCTTCTGATTCTCTCCCTGTCCCACTGGGCAGGGGGAGTGAGCTAGCGGCTGTGTGGTGTTTGGCTGCCTGCCCGGTTAAACCATGACAATCATTTACATAATTTTTAAGCAAAGAGTTAATTCACTAAGTAAACACCAGATGAACATTTAGCTGGGTTTCACTGGTGAGCTAGAAGAGCCTGGGAAGATCTGTGGGAGGCACAGGCTATATTTCCTATATAAAGGAATTTGTGGCAGGTTCTACGCTTTTCAAAGACCTACTGAGATTCCACCTCTCTTCCAGTAACCAAACAGAAGTTGAAAATCCTTTCTTTTTGTCTCCTCGGCAGAACAGCTTTTCAAGCTGTTAATAGAGCTATTTAAACAGAAGGTATGTTTCAGTACATATGCAGAAGTGTGGGTGCAAACACTGTGTGTGCAAACTCACACTCTGGCTTCCATAGCTTATTCTTTTTACAGTTAGGAGCTGATTTCTAATTTGTCCCCATTTTTCCCCAATTATTTGAAGAGTTTCCCTGTTTGAAAAACACATTAATTGTAAGAGCTGTTTTCAGCAATGCATGTAATTTAGAATTTCCCAGGCTAATGGTCATCACTGAAAGACGTCATGCCTAGTTACTTCTGTCCAGTACTATTACATGACTTGGCTGATGATATCACATCAGCCCAACAAAATTGAAAAACAAATGGGTAACTGAACATTGCAGTCAACTGTTTGGAACAAACAAATCTCTGTTCAACCTCTACCTGTTCAGAGGAACTAAACACCAGCTAGGGTGTTTTAAGTGGCGGGCAGGTTTTTTTCTAGGAGCTGTGAGTAGCAGGAACTGTCATGTATGACAGGTTTACGTTAACTCTAGGTAGAAAAGCTGTAAGGAAGAAATTTATTTAGGCAAAGTAAAACTCACCGAAAATATTTACATGTTGTTTGATGCATGGTAGTCATCTGTCACTTAGCAAACTGTGAAGTGTACCATTAGAGGAATCTGTTGTTAAGGTTTTATTACTTTGCTTTCGTGCTGCATATAGGGCTAACAGAAAACTATATGCTGAAACTGCTTTTCAAAGGATTTTTGCTAAATTAAATATTCCTCCAAAAGCATTTGCTTTCTTTCAATGACAAAAAAAGAAAAAAATAATGAAATAGTCAGTGAAAAACTGAAAACAGAAAAAATTCAGGTTTCAGCCAGAAAGTAAAAACATTTTGGACAAAACCTTCCTATACCTGTCCAACTATACTCAGCCTTTGATGGCAGGTCAACATTTTCCCCAGAAATTAATAACTATAGTTTTTGGTTTTGTTTTAATTTTATTAATACATGCTCCAGGGTGGAACACTTTCCATGAGATGGAAAAGCAATACCAAATTCATCTTCCAACAAGCTCTAGCTGAGTGTCACCTACCATCTAGAGAACATAACACAGAAACTAAAGGCAAATATGGGCCAAGTCATATCTCCATTCTCAGGCTAGGCAGCTAAATGCACTGAGATCTGCAAGAGTTGGGAAACAGTTCCAGGAGAACTAGGAATCTGACTCCAAAATATGTAACAGTAAAAAAAGCTGTGTAATTACCTGTCAAGTCAGAAAGAGCACTTCCAAAACCAGGGCACAGACATCCAACAGAAGTATGATTCTTGAATGATAAGGGCAAATTATGATTCTTGAATTATTAGGGCAAAGTATGAAGTGTGATTAGGGCAAAGATTTCCAGTTGAAAAATACTATGATTTCTCATGGGCCTTTATCATGCATAAAGGTTATAGAAAAGGAAGAATTTGCCCCTTTCTGGGTTATGTATCAGGAATATATTCATAATTCAATGGGGAATACTTTCTAAATGACTGAATTACTCTTTTTCTTTTAATCTTGAATAATCAAAGAGAATAGGGCACTGAGTGAATAAATCCATTGACTGTCATATAAATTATGTTAGTGCCCCTGAAAATCTCATTTCTTCGTTTCAAGTGGTAATAAACTACTAATTAGTAACACATAATAAGAGACTATGTTTATGGTGGTAACTGATAGGTAGAATGAACTGACATTGAATGGGAACATGAGACTGCGTACAAAACAAGTTTTACCAATAGACTTGAAACACTAGAGTGAAGAGAGTCAAAATTCAAATATGTCACTGTCAGTGTTACTTTACTACAGGAGGTGTATATGGGTAACTAAAGAAGCAAGGGAACAAAACATCTAGGACAAAGAAGAAAGAATTAAAAAAACTTGATTACTTTTGTAATTTGTAGTAATCATTTTATGTCTTTCAGAATGGTTCTAGCTACCTTACATAAAATGCAGCAGAATAAACTGAACACTGAAAAGACAATTGCAGGCTGCATGTATTAATTGGGTACAATCTGGAGAAAACATTTTTTCAACCCTCTGGGTTGAAAAAGGCAGGGTATTTTAGCAGGAAAAGCCAGAGAGACAAATACATGAATAGCACTACTCTTGCAATAATGGCAAAGCTCAGTCTCTCCAAACCTGACAACTTTCAACTTAAGAAAAAAAAAAGAAAGATGCAGAGAACCAGAATTACAGTGAAATATGTAGCACATTTCTCACTTAATGTTAACAAAGCAGATGTATTGAAACTCCCTTGTAGGTTTTTTCTTCTAATAGATATATCTTTTGACTGACAGTAAGTTCACTCAATGTACATGAACTTTTGATGAGCATTGAGTGCATTCCACGCAATGTAGGTGGAGAAAGAAAAGAGTATCTGGATTTTGTTCCAGAGCAAAGCACCTTTGCGAATGTACAGAGATTTATAGTAGTTGAAATGCATGACAGATGCAGTGTAAATAATGTCTAATATAGGATGGTTTTGCATTTACTTGTGGTGCACATCACAGTGAAATACACTAAGAACCAGGTTTTAGTTTTCAGCATTGTGTATGTAAACGAAATATGTTTATTTAGAGTGGCTCAAGGAGGATTCTTGAACAGTACTAACTGAATTTTTTAAAATGAAATATCTGTTTTTTAATGAAAAAAGAAAATGTATGCCTGCAAAAGAAAAAGGGAGAGAAACAAAAATGCTTTCTATTATAAAATTCAGCTTATGTTTCATTTTATTTAAAAAGCAACTTCTGAAAACAAAATATTGCGTCCAAAAGCTGTCTCCAAATTGGTCTGTACTACCTGGAGGGAATGCCCCTCTCAGTAGGTACTGCTGTCCCTGCACTCCACTGCAGCCAGCCTTCCTAGACCACAACGGTAAAGAAGAGCATGAAAGAACTGGACTACAGCTCCCACTGAGGTGCACTGCTGAAATATTTCAGGTTTGGCTAAAGAGTTCTTATGTTTGTCCAAAAAGTTTCAACTTTAAATTTTGGCATGGGAATTTTTTTTTTTCCTACGAAGAAAAAAAACTCATTTTCTGATTATTGTTTTTCTATCCTCATTAAACCAATGTTGAAGCTTCATATATCAAGGGGTTTGGAGATGTGCTTGGTACCTTAACATTTCCTGTAGGTTTGCATAGATTCTCAGAGATTTCTGTTGGCAAGAAAGGAGACTATTCAAGGGGCTACAAATCTGTGACTGCTGATAATTTGGAGACAGCTGTTCTGGCAAGTATATTACAGTCATCTCACAGTGTCTACACAAGCTCATCAAAAATTTTAACAGCTATGAATTTACTGATAACAGTTGAGAAACTCAAAATAAAAAAAAGATATTTCTATAAAAAACAAGGTCTAATAAGTAAAAGTTGGTAAGTATTATTTTTTGGTAGACAGAAAGCAGTTAGACAGTGAAGAATAACTGAGGTTGTTGATTAGAATATCTAATACCTTGTTTTCCACTGTTTGCTTCCTCATGTTGCCAGAGGAAAAAAGTTGTTAAAACAGAAAAAAATGAGAATGGTAACATTAAACAGAGTTGAGTGCTTTTTTTGTTTGTTTTATATTTTAGATTGGAAAATATACCATGAAATTCCAGGACAAATATTAAAAGAAGGTTATTTGGTACCTTATGAAAATATTGACAAGAGAATGAACACAGCACTTAAAATAATGTTATTTTTCATGAAAATACATAGGTACGGGATGGTAGAAGAGATGGGCCTCAGAGGAGGTCATCATCAGTTAATGCACTGCTTTCACACCAGTGGAAGGGCGCTGAGGTCTATGTCAACATTAGAGTACATGGAGTCATTAGAGTGTAAATACTATTCAGCAGTGTGAAAGCCTAGGGCATTACCTAGGATATAATGCTGTCATAATGTGGCACCTGGAAACTGGTGTACTTGTCATCAGCTGAAAAATTAAAATTCATCCCTTCAGAAGTTTCAAAGTAAGAAAACATCATGGTAGTACTATAGATACACAGTAATCTACATGGAAGCTTTATAGTAGCAAGAAGCTGATAGATGAATAGAAAACTGACAAGTTAGGCATCCAAGTAAAAAAATACCGGGCTTTGCTTCCAAAACATTATACGTGTTTTAGTTTCCTATCCAGTTGGTTCCAAAATACAGAAATCCTCTTATAACTGATGCCAAGTTTTCATATTTAGCATATATTGGCTTTTTGTCCTCTGAACATTACTGTATTCCTATTCAGCCTTAGTCCTTGCTTAACTACCACTTTACTATAATATTTTTTCCACACCATTGTCCCATCAGTATTGCTTAAGATCCCATTTACCAAGTTTTAATTTTAGTTTGAAGCCCGGAAGTAAATATTCTTTATAGCAGTGGTGGGGGGATGGAGAGTTTTAATATTAAGACACTCTTAGCTGCACTTGAGGTTTGAAATCTTAGCACCATTAAAGAAGTTAAATAAGCACAACTATAATTTCTTCCAGCTCCATTGACCATTTTCTTTCTGTGCATATACAAATGCATCTTCAATAGAGGTGTGATACAAGCCCATGTTGTAGTAATGAGACTGAGAAACTTTACTTCCCTTTGAGATAACTGTAAAAGAGCTCTAAGAATTGAGATACAGCGTTTGTTTTATACTCCATACAAGAAAAACACCACCTTCAGAACCCACAGAGTACAGAGGACATTGTAGTTTAAAATTTTTTTCTTGTCTTTCTGTAGAAGACAATGGCATAGTACATGTGCATTGTAGTTTAACATAAAACCTACCATTTGGTGCTTACCTTTTATTTGGCAATGACATATAATTGCATTATTTTAACATATTTTATCTTTTATTTTATCTATTATTTTATCTATTTATCAGTTAGTAAAAGGGATTCCACTCGCCAACTGTGCAATGCAAAATAAGACCACTGCAATAACTCATAGTGGATTTTATTCTTTTTTGGTTGTTAGTGGAAAAAAAACTACCAAAAAAGAACCTAGGTCATACAAGCTTAAGTGAATCTAACATGACCTAGTAAATGAACTACAGGGCAGATATTCTAGCCTTGGTTCTGCCTCTGACCTGCTGAGGGACATTCTGTGTCTCTCAGTTTATCCAGTTGGTAAATGGAATAATCATGCTGAGTTCTTTGTAAAAGATGTGAACAGCTGTTGATGAAGGAAGGATATATAAATGCAAGGTATTATTACCGTTAGCTGAACACGTACATTTTATTTCATATCCCTTGCATCCATGTCATTGTAACTCCAGAACAAATACTGTAATTTTATATATGGAAGCCCTGATATGAGCATAAGTATTCTGAAGGTATTATGATACTCCTTCACAGCTCCACTCTCTTTCTTCTCCTGTCCTATACTGTACATAAGCAGCAAGGAATCAGGTAGTAGTTTGGCCTTATGGCACAAAATATATCAGCATAGACTTTTCATTGAACTTGTCTTATCTAACAGGCCCTCACAAGCCAAAATTATGCTACTGAAGATTACAGCAAGCCATTACACTGCATACATCTAAATAGGAAGACACAGCAGCACAGTTCCCTGCAAAAAACCCCAGGGAAAACATAGAACCGAGGGTTCAATTCCCTTCCATTTGTTCTTGGTGAAAAGCAATAATGAACACAAGATAATGCTTCCACCAAGGAATGATACTTCCTCAAATGTTTCTACCCAACTATCTACTCTAGCTCTTAAGATGGTGGACAAAATCTAGGCAACTTATTCATAGTGGAATCAGTTACCTGAGAAATTCCTTTGTCTTCTCTTTCACTCTTCACAACCTTTTTTTGCCTGAGTATGTGCAGAGTGGTTCTTATTCCAATTTATGGCTGAATAAGTGCTGAAGATAATGCATAATCCAATGTGATAGTGAAACTTCTCTTCCTCTTCATTTATTCCACAATTTAATTGCATCAGAAGTTAAACAGCGGAGTGTTTCATACTTTTATTTCTATGAAGCATTTACCATACTTTCAGATACTAATAAGTAATGTAACACCATAAAAGCCCAAACTGAAACTGTCTAGGGACTTTTTCCTAGGCACTTAACCAGGAAAATGTTCACAGAAATCCCATCCTAACAACCACGTCTGGAAAAAGGATCCAGCTCAAAGTCAGTAAGAATGAATATTATGTAACAGTGCCATTGCTGTGAATTCTTGTTAGAATAAGACGTAAGAAAATCACTAGTACAGTTCGCATCGAGATGAATTGTTGAAATAATTTTCTTGGGGACTGAGGTATATAAAGCAAATGCAAGGCGTTACCAGTGAGAATACTTGTCTAATCAGCTTAAATTGCCACTATATTCATACTGTACAGCAGCTGTGGAAATAGTAGATATTACTCTTATGTTTTTCATGTTCATCTTTACCATTATTTGACATGTTTTGGTTTTATTAATTATGAAGTAAGGAGCAGTTTATTTTAAGATTAGCAATCAGTTCACACTTGGCTACCTCAGTTACTTTTTTTACATGAATTTAATATACTTTGTGACAACCTGTGGGGCTATAAGTGCCACATCACTCTGACAGGTCCTTTCAGATGTAGTGTTTTAGACTTAGGCAGTTCAGAGGAGGGTACTGCACATCTTACTTTATTGACAGTTAAACTGGAACCAGGTCCATAGCAATGCTGCTTTTGTCTACAAATGCAACTTTCCAAAGTTTTGTTACGATCCAGTTTAGAGTTCTTATATAAGTTAGCATTAATTCTTATATAGATAGACATTTTAAAAGTGTTTACCTTAATTTCTTATCAAAGCAAACATAACATCTTTTTAACTTCAGGGTCTCAAAGCAACTGTGCAGCATATTGCAAAGACTTACTGCAGAATGATGGTTTAAATTTCTAAATGCAGAACAAAAAAAAAAAAAGGAAAGGCAGTATCTAGGCCAGTAACAAATAGAACTATCAAAGAGGTTAAAAAGTGATTTTTGCAAAATATCTAAAAAGAAGGACCATGGCATATTGCGCGATATTGCTAAAATGTGTTGCTTTCATCCTGTTGGTTTCATGGTTTCATTCCTTTGTGAATCTGGATCTGCAGAAGTTTCGCACAACCATAAGTCTTGTAACTTGAAGATACAACCTGTAGTAAATTTCTGGTGATTATATATTGTTTCAAAAATATAAGAAAACAGACAGAAGCTCCAGAGACAAAAGATTGTTTAAGCACGTCAGCTGGTGAGTGAGAAATAATGACTGTGGTTGGACTATATTTATATAACTTTATCCTATTGGAAAGTATCAGAATGCCCAGCTAGAAAATGCACATATTCTTTCTACAAAATATGGATAGTATGAGCACTAGTTATTCAAACTTGCCCACACTGTAGCCCTATTATGGGTCAGTCTACTGATGAGAAACCATCTCTGGAACTATTTTGATTTTCATTTTATTTCATTTCTGAATTGTCCACTGAGATCCCAAATATAGTCATGAGTTAAAACAAGCTGCTCCTAGAATCACCAAAGGATGTTGTCATCTAACAATAACTTTCATCACTTTTTATCCAGCAAAAAGCCATTACTAAGATGTTATTTAGCACTCTCCTTCCACAACAGGCTGAGTGCTTCTCAGAATCAACAGTTCTGCTGAATAACTTCCCTTAGTATCCGGATTTCTCTTGGTTGGTTCAGATTATGACAGTCTTGTGAGCACTAGTACAAAGTTGCTAATTCAAATACAATTGAATATTAAGCAAAGCTGTGCCTATGATCAAATCAGTAGATATTTCAGATCTAGAATGAATGATGATAGAATTGTTCAAGCTACTCTCTCCCACTAACAATATTACCTTGCTAGAAAAAGCTGTTCAGGTGAGAAAATAAGTGGCTAAACCTGGCTGTGTCAGTGAAATTTGTTTCTGAATGCTTCTTCATATATTACAAAAATACACAACGGTGTTTCAGTTCAACAAAGGTAGTGTTAAAAATACTGGAAGTTTCAAAACTGTAGTCCTCTCCTCGCCTGATGTACCAGGTGATTTTTCAATGTATCACCAGATAAAGTCACACTTACTCTTTCAAATCTTCCGGATGGCTTATCACGGTCAGTTGCTGGACATTTTCCTTGGAGCAATCCCTCTTTTTCCCCATTTTATGATGGAAAATCTTATTTACTGTGGATGTCAGTCTTGATTCATATGTAGAATTTATGCACAGAAATAAGTATTTATTCTCAAGTTTTAGCTGGACCTGCACAGAAATGAGTGTGGGATCTGAATAAAAATGATCATCACCATCTTATCAGGCTAGAACTTCACTCTTAGAAGATGGTAAAAGCTTTTAACTGTTAACTTTTGCCATCCTATCCTCCAGAAATATTTTGCTGGCACAAGTGTAATTTTATACTGCATTTAAGAAATGAACTGATAAAATACTGAAAGGCTTTTCTTTGTGCACTGGTACTGTACTTGGGAGCATACAAGTATGCCCCAATTCTTACTGTGAGTTTTATAAAATAGATTCATTCTGAGATTTTAACTAGAAAGAAAAATGTGTTTCAATTTAATCAGTATACACATATGAGAACAAAAAATGGTGAATTTTAGTTCGTAAATCTTATGCTTTATAGTTTTCCAGCTTGATATATCTGATAATATATCTGATTATATTCCAGCTTGATGATTTTGTTGTTTACAAAAGGAAGAATAATTTTGTGTTTAGTGTAATATAGGCTTTTTGAAAGACTTCAAGAGAACTGGTTTTTTCTTCGTTATTTCTCTTAAAAGAAAAAAAAAAAATCTTCTGTGAAAGTATTTGTTCTTCACATGAAGAACCATCTAACAATAATTATGAATGCATAAGTGATCACACATCCTCTCTCTTTATGTTCTTTAAAAAAGAACATACATACTGAGAAACATAAGAGAGGGAAAAAGGAGAGATGCAAAATGCATACCCTACATAAAATACACTAAATCTCAATTTCAGAGTTTGTGAAACACAGCTGTATAGAAAAACAGACAAGGCTACCTCAAAGGAAATTCAACAACCTAGAGAGTCTTTTTTATATCCAAGTCAAAAATCTGACTCAGGCTGACTGAAAATTTTCCCTCTTTCATGGTTGTTCAGTACGGTAAAATTGAGGGTGTTAAGTGAGCTGTTAGACCTTTTTCTAGTGGACAAGCACCCAGTGGCTCTGAAGTGCTTTCACATCCAGAAGTGATTCCTTTTAATTTGACATGTTCCATGGTGGATAGACATTGGGAAAAGTCAGTGATAGCCACAAAGTTATAAAAGAAAAATACTAGGTCAGACTACCTGTCTTACATCTGTTTCACCAATCTTTTATACGCTCAATCAGAATACATTTCCCAAAATTTAGTCTTTTCACTATCAAGGACCAATAGTATGAACACAGGTTAGAGCTCTTTTCTGTAGCCATCTAGACCTAGTCACATTTTAAAATGGAGTCAATACAGAAAAAGAGAAAAGTCTATAAGTTGATGAGCAGCGAAATGACTTTTCCAGAGTGTCCCTTTTGTTGTCTGGCTTTGACTCAGTCTGAGGAGTAGTCACACTTTATGACAAAAGTTTTTCTGTATGTTCGCTAACATGATGAAAATGAAAGATTTCAGTTCATTGGCTAAAATAATCTTTTTTATACCTTGTTTCCATATATCAAAGCTAAAATTTGTATGATCAACTGTGTTTCTTCATTTCCTGGTCCACTCATGTGCTAGAAATGCATATATGGGGATAATACTGAAGAGATTTGTACTCTTGAAAAGATATTTAATCACCCAAGACACTACAGGAAAATAACTCAAGAAATCAGAAATAGGCCTTACGTGGACAACAACTTTAGTAGCTAAGTATTCAGGGACGTTATTGAGAATCAATTCTTCCAGGACACATGGATTTGTTTAGCTCGGTGACTTTGATTGCCTTAAACTGTCATGAAACCACATTACAAGACTTGGTGTTCTAAAATTATTTTTATATGTCAGGAAAATAGTGGATAATGGCAATGTATTATTTAGATTTTCAAAAAGCCTTTGACAAGGAACTATTATAGATGGTAGAAGACATGAGGTGAGATACAAAGCACTGGTATGGACTAGTAAATTGCTAGCAACTCACAAACTGACAGTAGCAGTAAGTAAGCAGTTTTCAACTTCAGAAAAAGTTAATGGTAGTCTGGTCCAGGGTACCTAAACAGGCACAATTGTAAGGTTTGTTAATGTTAAACTACTTTCCTAAAACAGAGATATTAACTGAGACTTGGCAAAATTTTCAGATGACTACGGTCTATACTTTTAAGCAGGACTCTTTTCCAGACCAAAGAGGTCTGAATCTGTTCTGTTTCTTCTGCATTTTTTTTAAAGATTAAGTACACTGTACTGAGATTAGTATTCGTTGATATTCATAGATATTCATAATAGAGGCCATTGTGGCCTTACTGAAATCAGTGGGAGTTTTGACACTGGATTTAAGAGGAACATAATTTTAGCTTAATTTTTTTTTATTCCTTCTGTTTGAAGGCTGGTCACACTGGAGGCACTTTAATTTTATGTATTTTGCTGAGGCAGTTCATATGTAGAAAACATAATTCTTTTTTTTTCTTTTTTTTTAAATAGTTTTGGAGTTTGAGAGTTTTAAGCATAAATAGAGAAAAGATTGAATTTCATTAACAAAGTTATGTTTCTCTATCATCAAAAAGATACCTTCATTTCTTATTACTTCATATATTTATTAGATAGGTTTGTGTTCTGCTCTGAAAGTTGAGTCTAGTAAATCACACAGTAAGACTATCTACTATAGGAAAATATTGGATCAGGCACCCACAACAAATTGCTGATTTTTTTTTTTTTTTTAGTGTATCTCCACAGTCAAATGAGGTATGCAAAAAGAAATCAGCATACCAATCTCAGTCTCTACAAAACTGTGAAATATGCTTCATCTTTTTTTCACTGCACAGAAGATAAGCAAAGACCTACTGTAAGAGTGAACCAAAATCTGTTATATCATAGCACACTAGAATGGTGAAAAAATATTAATCAAGGAAATAAAAAACAGAACAGAACCAGAAAATAAAGCTGAATTTCTAAATTTGTAGCACAAAGTCACATAGAGCAGCACAGTCATTTTGTTTTGGCGTCTTGTTCTGGGGGAGAAAGGGAGAAGAGCAAAAGCACAATAGTATTTTTTTCCCTAGTGATAACATGGCCCTGATTAATAGACTTGCAGCAACATATACCTTCCATATGGATGAATAAAATTCCTTAAGTCTAAATATTCCTGAAAGTACATTCAATACAAAACAGAAATTAAAATCTCTGGGCTTAAGATTTCCCCAAAAGTAAATAGTAATTTGGGTTTCTTGGGTCCTGATTGTCCAGAGATAGATCAACAGAATCCATCTGTTTTCTTCACAGGGAACAATTCAGTAGCTTGGGTGTCAGGCAGGGAGACCACATCACAAAATTCATTCCCGAGGTTCACTCCAGGTAGTTGTAGAAATATTGTGATGTAACACATACAAAAACCTTTTGTGGTCACATGCAAAGGCTTATCAGTCACAAACAGTCCATGGACCACAACGACTTCATATCTTCAGAGCATGATCTTCAGAGTACAGCCTAATCCTGCCCCTCACTAATCCTGACCCTAACCATAACCCCTTACCTCTTGTGGTGGTTGACCTTGGCTGAACCCCAGGTGCCCACCAAGCCACTCTATCACCGCCCCTCCTCAACTGGAGAGGGGAGAGAAAATATGATGAAAAGCCCATGGGTCGAGATAAGGACAGGGGGAGATCACTCACCAATTACTGTCATGGGCAAAACAGACTCAGCTCACGGAATTTAATTTAATTTATTGCCAATCAAAGGTCAGAAGAGGATAATGAGAAAGAAAAATAAATCTTAAAACACCTTCCCCCCACCCTCCCTTTTTTCCAGACTTAACTCCCAATTTTCTATACCTCCTCCCCCGCCGAAGAAGCACAGGGGGACAGGGAATGGGGGTTGTGGTCAGTTCATCACATGCTCCTTCCTTCTCATGCTCTTCCCCTGCTCCATCGTGGGATCCATGAACTTCTCTAACATGGGTCCTTCCCACAGGCTGCAGTTCTTCACGAACTGCTCCAGCGTGGGTCCTCTCCATTAGGTGCAGTCCATCGGGAACAGACTGCTCCAGCATGGGTCCCCCTCGGGGTCACAAGCCCTGCCAGCAAACCTGCTCCAGTGTGGGCTCCTCTCTCCACAGGTCCACAGGTCCTGCTAGGAGCCTGCTCCAGCATGGGCTCTCCATGGGGTCACAGCCTTTTTTGGGGCATCCACCTGCTCCAGCATGGGGTCCTCCATAGGCTGCAGGGTGGATATCTGCTCCACTGTGGTCCTCCATGGGCTGCAGAGGGACAGCCTGCTTCATCATGGTCTTCACCACAGGCTACAGGGGAATCTCTGCTCCGGCACCTGGAGCATCTCCTCCCCCTCCTTCTTCACTGACCTTGGTGTCTGCAGAGTTTTTTCTCTCACATATTCTCACTCCTCTGTTCCAGCTGCTGTTGCGCAGCGGGTTTTTTTTCCCTTCTTAAATATGTTATTACAGAGGTGCTACCAACGTCACTGGTTGGCTTAGCTTTGGCCAGCAGCAGGTCGGTCTTGGAGCCGGCTGGAACTGAGTCTATTGAACACAGGGGAAGCTTCTGGCATCTTCTCACAGAAGCCACCCCTGCAGCCCTCCCACTACCAAAACCTTGCCACACAAACCCAATGTCCTTGACAAATGTACTCTCTTCCTGCTTATACCCATGCAGAATGTTTCCGCAAAGATCATTTTCCAAGCCTTTCACCTTGATCATGACACACTTCTATTTCAGTTTTCTACTGTTCCCTTTGCTCTATCACATCAAGCAGATGCTTATTTCCTTCTATCTCTATGTCTTTCTTCTATATTTGAATGATATCCAATACAATAGTGTCTGGTCCTTACTACACTCAACGCTACACGTATAATTGCAAATACAGAAGCATTACAAGTATACATCTGTCAAAACCAATCATTCCAATGAGAGACATTATTCTAAATTTTTTAAAAGTCAGAAGGAGATTGTTATATTTGCCATGGAAATACAAAGTTGAAATGATCTAGTAAATCAATACTGTTGTGAAGGACTGCACCTTTCCCCTCATGTCAGAAGCTTGGATTATCGTGAAAAAGATACAGCAGTCATACATAAATGCCTAGCATTGCTACTAGAGTCCATTAGCAATTACACTATCAGTGATAACTATTACTCTTGCTAAGCAGATTTTGACAACTAAATATGAGGGGCATTAGGAAAGCGTGCTGGAAGATGCCACCTTTATCCTTGTTCTGAGGACAGAAACTGCCAACATACCCCTGTCCTCCATAATCCAACAGAAAGAGAAATGCCTGTTCCATTATATATTAATATAATGTAGGACCCTCTTCCTCTTTTGGTTTCATATGCTTCCAGCTTGAATGTTTCAGCATTAAATCAAAGACAACTTTAAGTTAGCACTGAAAGCAATCAGACAGCAAAGATAAAATTCCTGGTATGGATCATCAGCACTGTCTCAAACAGTTATTCAGTTTTACAGCTGAAGAACTCCTTCACCACATCCTTGGTGACAAAGGTTTATTGTCTGTGAAGAAGGGAATAAAACCACATAATGTCTATAGAAGGGGAGGAGATAAGGCTGTTTGAGCCCAAGCAAAGATACCTTGAGTGACCAAGTTGATAGTCTGGGAAGACTTTCACACAAGCAGAGGACATGAGCTACAGGCCAGACATGTTCCTCTTCATTCATAAATGTCAGGTCCATGTAAGATTTGAATGGTTACAGGATTCCTTTTTAATTTCTGTCTTTGTCCAAAATGCAACAGATGATCTCCAGAAGTGCCTTCCAAATGGTGTTATTTTATTTTGTGACCTATGGATGGAAGAACAAATAAGGTACTGTTATGACAATTTGCTTCTCAGACATTTAGAGCACCCCACAGCAACCAAAAGGGAGTCATGCTTGGTACCCAGTGGGCTGTGATGAGTCACAGAGTGGGCAAAAGACATGAACTGTGGAAATCCAACCTGAGAGCTGGGACATCTGTGGATCTATTACGTGCAACTCTGAGAAGTGTCAGCAGCACACACATTGTAGTGACTGCAACACCATACGGAACAGTCATTACCAAGCTAAAAGGCCTTTGTTGTTTCCAATCTCTGATCACATGCCAAGTGCTAGATTATAGACTCTGAGCTATTGTGTATCCTGCAGGGTAGAACTGTGATATTTTTACACTTACTTCTCAAAATGGGTCTACTTCTTAAGCCAAAATAAAACAGTGGGAAACATTCAATTGCTAAAGTACATGGTACTCTATGTTTTACTTTTGTTTCTTTTGAGAGGAAAGAAAGAGTTCACCTGGTCTTGTTCCTTTGGCCCTGCATTAAAATCATAATCCTCCACTTAGGATATCACTTACCTGCTGTGGACATAATCATTAAGAAACTGAAGAACCTTTACAAACAGTTAAACAGCCAGAAAAGAGAACTAAGCAAGCAGCTAAAACATATATCGTTCTTGTCATTATTGATGTCGTTTTAATAACACATCCTTTCTCCTATGACATCAGTGGATTTTAAATGTTTATTAGGTTATATGAATTCAATATTGTCAATCTATCCACACTTTTCATGTTTTACTAAAAATGCATTTTTACATTTTAAGGAAGCAGGAGAGGAGTGAATGACTCTAGAAAAGATCATAAGGTTACTGTGGTTTTGCTAATCTTTTCTATGCCTTTTAACCCTCAGCTAGGTTGCTATTGTCCAGGGGTAGAAGTAGGCCAAAAGATAAGTTGTTTCTAGATATAATTATATGTAGTCTTTCTTCTCAAAGCTAAAAATACATTGTTCTAGAAGCATACTTCGGCATTTGAATCAGCCTCACTGGCTCTATTTTTTTAACTGTGTGAACATCTTAGAATGTTTCATCTTGGCAGAAAGCTTTAGGGGGAAAATAATAATGAGGAATTGGGGAAAAACAGAGCAAAATAAAGTGAAAAGAAAGAAGAAATAAAGCAACATTTTGGCACTCGAAATACGGAGTACTGTAGGCAGAAGAGAGAACACAGATAAAGCCATGTAAGAGATAGGTTATTCGTAAGTGTTCTTTTGAATAGTGAACTTGGAGGTACAGTATGTTTTCTTTATCTTTGTGTCATTTTTGTTGGCTGGTTATTGTATGTGCTGTGAAACAGTCATGGGTAATCAGCATTACCAGAAGGGTCATTCTGACTGTAGGGGTGCCAAGGAATGAAGAACAAATGGGGTAGGTATCACAGAAAGATTGAAAGAAGGATGACAATTTCTTCTAAATTAAAATAATAAATCCTAATAACTTCTTCTGGGTTTTGGGGTGGTGGTGTTTGTTTGTTTGCTTGTTTTGTCTCTAAACAAGCAGGATATGCTTCAATATTTTTCAGTTTAGCAAAACAAAGGGACTTGAAAAAATACAATCACCCCAAAATTATCCACTTGTCTGAATTTCCATATTTCCTTTTTCAACACTCTTTGTTTCTCTGATTTCTGGGCTACAACAGATATAATTAGTGCCAGTCTTTGTTCCGATTTTGCTGGTGTTGAAACTGGTATTATTTGTGGTCAGTCCAATCTGACTTTTTCTAGACAGCCAAGGAATGTGAGCGAAGTTATACACTGCATCTTGAAATGCCAACTTTTTGAAATGCAGTGTCCTGAGCATGTCACAATGATCTTCAGAAAATCCACAAGAGGACCTGTTTTTTAATGTTTCACCAAGCCAGATTATATCAAAACAGAGGAAAAATGCACACTTTCTATGCGTATGATTGCATTAATCTTCCCTCCATATCAAGAATACAGTCCTAATCTGATCAACAAGAAAATTTAATTCAGGGACTTTAGAAAGAAAAGAAAACAAAAAAAGAAAACCCACCTAGGAAGGCCACAAATGATTTTTTCAAGATTATAAAATTAGATCCTACTGAACTCTTTTTTTCTTCTCTATTTCTCATAATTTTAAATTCTTTTGCTGAACCCTAGAGTTTGTTCTCTCAGAATATCTTTTCTAACTACAATGTAATGTTATCTTTTCTACAATACAGTAACAATTTAGCAAGTAAAATACTTGCTATTATTCTCTGAAACTTAAATAATGAGAATTTAAATTTTATTTAAATTTTTAATTTAATTTTAATTCCCCTTAAAAATATTTTTTTCTGAGGGAAAACTAAAGGAGTCATGAATCACTTGGAAATCAATAGAAGGATTCTGGTTACAGATGAGGGAAACTTGACTGTAGCAGACCTTAGTCAAATATTTTTTAAAATCACAAAGTGTTTTGCACTGAGGATTGTATGGTAATAATTTCACTTGTGAGTATTCTAATATTTTCTGGACTTAGACTATTTCAACATATACTGTTCAGCAAAGCACAAGCAGCTCCTCATTCAATAGGTCTTTCTTGGAAAAAACAACTCAAGAAGAAGTATTAGGTCTGTCCACTAAACACTGGTACATAAATGGTGACATGTTATTGTTCAAGAGTTATCTTCTCCTATAAACCTTTTGGGGCTAGAGAATTTAAAATGGGGAAGGATTTGAAGTATTTAAGTATTTAAAATGGGGGGAAAGACTGGTAAGATATGTTGCAGGGTTAGCTTTGAGTTTGTACAAAAATACTTTTGATTTATGGGTTTGAATACTAGACTGCCAAATCTAAGCGATAACAGAACAGGAATAGCTGACTATCTTTAGAAGTTCCCAGCTGATAGCTTACCAGTCCCCAGTCAACAGTCTCTGAGGAAAGTATTGAGTATTAAAACCAAATGTTTTTTTTTAAGAAATGAAAACTAAAATGAAGAGAGATTAAATTAATAGATTACTCATCTTAAAAAATGACAGGTAGCCATGTTTATTAAAAAGGTGTCTTTTGCAGAGTACGGTACAAAAACAGAACAACAAAGCCTTTCAGAAATATAAAAATTAAACACATGTTGAGTACAAGTACAAATTAAGATTTTTATCCCTTTAGACTCAGTAAGTGTTGGATTCAATAGCTTTGAAATTTATTGAGAGCTGGGCACTGCATTCCCCTCAGCTTCCCTGTGCCTTGGCAAATTGTAGCCCAGATTCCTGATCAAGATCCATAACACATAAATATGTAAAGGTAGTGGGTTTCAAGCTAACTTAAGTCAAAACAATAAGTAATTGGCTGAGGGGAACAGAATTATTTACCAAAGCTAACTGTAGCCCAGCTCTCTCCCTACTCACTGGACAAAAAAAGAGGCTTCTTGAAGACCTCGCTTTAAAGGATGAGTTTCTTGTTCTGTGCTCTATCTCTTTAGTTCTGCAGGGACTGTAGGGGGACAATTCTATTACCATAAAGTATCCCTTTTTGAAAATTCCCCTCGTCTCCCCTTCTGTGCACTTGGAAAATTTGAATACTGCTTCTTGGACATATAAAATTAATATGTATAGCTCTCTTTTTTCCAGTGTACTATAATGTACATAAGTAAATAATCTTTCACCAATGAATAACTAATATGCCTAAGGAAAACAAAACCTATCTTGGCAGCAGTTTTCCTCTCTCTGAGCAATATGTTTGCTTTGGTTAAATCGTCATTAACACCAACAAATTAGCTCTTTGATTAGTGTTGCTTTGAAATTTAAAACCAAGTGACTAATTTATCTACCCAATAAAGAAAAAGGGAAAGGGTATTTTAATTTACTTGAAATGTTAGATACTCAGCTTCTTTTCCTAAGAAATCTCCAAGTTTAAGAATGACATAACTGGGCTCAGTTTATTGCTCACTAAGAATCTGCTTCATGTTGAAAAAGTCTTCAATGAAATAACTCGTCTTCTGCTACTTACATGGAAGACGAACTGAAAGTTGCAAGATCTTCTGCCTCTAATCACAGAAAGCTGAGAAAAGCCAAAATTTTCAGAAGTCTTCTGCTTCCAGACCTGAACCCAGGTTTTTGAATGACCACAGCTACCATTCTAACTGTTGATGGTGCATGGAAGCACATTATAATGCCAGCACAAAGTCTGGAATTGTAAGAGAGCACAGAAATCGTGACAGTGGTATGGCTGTGTGAAAATGACCTCCCTCCTGCTGAGCAGAGCTCCACAGTCCTGCCAAGAGAAAAGTCTAATGAAACCTGTTTGAGAGAGAGGGTCAATTAGCTAGTGTACTGCCTTCCACTTGGGGAGCTACACCACCTCTGTAGTACAAGCTCTGCACAACACTGAACCGTGCCATAGGAACATGCGTGATGGACTTACCAGATTGCTTGGAAAACCTTATGTATCAGTAAGATGATGCTGCACTGTATGGTCTCAAGATACCTTGGCCAAATTTTCAAAGTTTCTGGGAAGCTGACAGCTCTCACCAGGGACAGCAGTCTGAGAACCTCTGGGAATCCTCCCTTTTCATTTAAGTGCTTGAAAGGTCCTTCTGAAGCCCTTAACAAGAGACATTAGGATTAATAGTGTTCGCAGCAGCAATTGTTACTTCATCCATGACAATTATGCATAAAAATGAGGCAAGGTCTGTAGAGAAAGGACATTTCATTTATTAAAACTACAGATGCAGTGGGGGAAAGAAAGTTTTCAGGAACATAATCCTTCAAGTCTTTCTATTTACTCAGTAATACAGATGCTGAAGCATTTAGAAGGTGGCCACCTGCACAACTGTGTCCAATTTAAAATACAGAGTCTACACATTCAGAAGAAAGAAAATTCTTGTCATAGATCCTTTAGAAAGTAGGAATACACAGAGGGGAAAAAAAAAAAAAAAAAAGAGAAAAAAAATTAACACCAAATCCTTTACCTAAGACCAATTTTCTGAGAAAATGGACAAAAAGTTATTATGTCTATAACAACATGAAATGGAACATACTGTTGTTATAGCCAATTCAGGAGCCCTCTTCCTCATACAACGAGGCACCTGCTTGTTGTAGGTAGTTATGGTTTTCAGATCTGTGTAAGGAGTTACATGGTTTTATTCTTAGCTTCCTTAGTAGATGTGGAAAATACTAGACAAGAATTTCTTGATCATCAATATTAAACTACATCACTGGCATGAGCCAAAAGCTCTATTCACTCTACTTACACTCCAATTATAGCTCATTGACATTCTTTATATCAGCCTAAGATATTATTTACTGACTTAAAAAACAAAGCAGAAAGTTATACAGAAAAAAAAAAAAAGGGGTGTGGTCACAATAAGCAAAAGACTAAGCAATAGAGGTTTGGTGCCATTTGATACATACCTGTATTGATCTTATTAAAGTATCATAGTGGAAATGGGCCCATCCTCCGTTATGGCAGATATTAACTCTGATAAACTAATCTTTGTAATAGAGGAAAAGTGCAGCGGGGTAAAGTCCTCCTACTGCTTTCACTGTCATTATGTTATATTGCACCTAAAGCAACACCCACAGGAATCTTTAACAAAAGATGAAAGCTGACTGGCAGCAAGACTATTAAGAAAGAAAGAAACAAGGGTAGACTAATATTATTTGCTGCTTAACAGAGTGAGGAAATGTATTTGGGGGTCTTATTGTTAAGCAACTTCCAGCACTTCATGCATTATTTATGTGACTCTCCTATGTAACTTACACAGACGTTATCTGTACTCATCAACAGAAAATACTTGCTGCTGCACAGGGGATCATTTCCCACATCGATAGTGGTACAATTTCAGCTGTGAGTTACGCTATTTTTTTTGTTGACCACAATGGCATGTAATGAGTTTGGACAACACGTTGTGGCAGCACAGGGAAACTAGAATTAGTAATAATACCAATCAATAAACTTGCGTTAACTTCCAAATATCATATAATGTCTGATGGTATAACGTGTTATCAGCTTAATGCCAGCTTGTTTCTGAGATTATAGATTGTTTATTTTAGCCAAACAGGTGGATATTACAGCATTTTTATATCTCTTCAGAAAGCATATATTTTTTAAAAAATCCTTTAGTGCAAGCTTGTTGAAAATAAGTCTACCCTGTGGCAAATTATATTGTGACATATAATTATAGAGAGCTCAGCAATATAAGTTTAATATAGATCAATACTTTTAGATTCCCAGCACAACTCTCTCTTTGTCTTTGCTGATATAAATGAAGTTTTCATGTTGAATTAGCTCAGCTAGTGTAGAATGCCACTTTTCAAGATTTAGACAAAGTGGTTGAGTTTATTCAATGTGCAAAAAAATGGAGGGGCAGAAGGAGAGAGTCACTTAGACAACTATCTAGTCACAGTATCAAATGAAGCAAAAACTATCAGAGTTTTTACAAAAGATTTTAAAAGCCCTATAATTCACACAGTAATACTTTGAAAGATCATAATCTTGCAATTTTTGTAAGCAAAAATTTTGAGGTTTATGTTACCTTTTTTTCAAATAATGCTTCTGGTAAAGGTGTGCAAGAAGTCCAGTCTGCTCAACAGGGCTTTCTCTCTGCTGTCACTCCACTGTTCTTTGCTCCACTTTCCTGAAATATAAGGCTAGCTTTCAATAAATAACCACATAGCAAAGTTTTTATGTAAAAGCATTCCAGGAACAAAATCTCATTTTTGAAAATGCAGTGCAGTCTTGTTTAGTTTTATATTGTGTTCAATCTGTGCTGAACATGATTTTGAAGTTAGAGTAACCATCTGGGAGAAAATTCTGATCTCTTTGACTTACTTGGTTCCATAAATCGTAGCTTGGAGGTGCCATTAAAAGTAGAGTTTGTACTGACTGCTGTGACAAAGCTGTATCTGAGATACCTACAAGTTCTTTATGTCCCAGATTTGTTGTAGTAATGGCAACCACAGGGTAACTGTATAATAACATTTGGCATATATTCCTTTGAAATGACTGCCACACCATGTGTGTGGTTAACAAATACCGTATGACCCACTAAACCTAATACCGTTCTATGTCAATAAACCAGTTACAGTTTTACATAGAGTTATCATAGCATATGGGACCATAACCTTAAATTGCTACCTTTTTTTTTTTACTTTTTTTTAAAAAATATATTTCTTTTCAAGCAATTTGGTTTTACTATGGCTGGTCATGCTTTAAAAAGAGATATAATTACCACATACATCATGTGTGCATTAATATGTATACAGAAGCTATCTCTTTATTGTGACTCCTCACATGATCATCCTCCTTTCTTCATTTAGATTACTTTAATACTTACTTTGAACCAATTTCATCTAAGTTTACAAAGCAGAGGTATTTGAGGATAAAATAGATCTTTCTCTTGAAAATTAACCTGAAATAACACAGGTATGGCGAGCAACAATGCAAATCTAAATTTGACGCATAAGGGACTGGGCTGAAACAGAAGAAATTAATTGTAATGTAAAGCAATGATTTTCCTACCTTTAACTCCAGATATCTCAAGAAAGCCCAACAAGGAGAAGAAAAAAAAATCGTGTTGCAAATCCTTACGCTGCCTATGAGAATGTTGCAGTTACATGCTCATGAGAGAAAAGTCTAATGGATGTTTAGCATAGTTTTCTGAGCAACTCCTCTTCACAGAGGAGTTAGGATCCTCTGAAGTCATTACCTTCTCATCACCATTAATTGCACGTAACTTTATTTGGTACAATTCACATCTCTCTCAGAAATTACAGTTACTGCAATCCCTACACTTAAATGAAGTGTATAGCATTTGAATTTCAAAAGTAACAAAGTAAAGAACTGTTATCTGCATTACATGCTGTAAAGCATGTTGGTAAAATGAAGAGGAATGATCAGAGAACTAATCAGCAATTATTCTGCAAAATTCTTTTGTACTCTCCTGGGTTTTTTTAATATAAACATTTCTTGTTACACCACCAGACTGTCAAATCAATACTAAGGGATATTTTCTAAATCTGGATTTTCAACTAGCTTCTTATCTGTGAATAGTCGTTTGATTATCTTTCATTTCATTTAGGGTCTGTGAAAGGACCAGATTGACAGCACAGGAAATTGCAGTCTTACGTTTATCTACCAACAGGTACAGCACCAGCAGTAGTGTTATGAGCTTCCTCAAGCACGTCTCTAGAATTCTACTGCAAAGGAATAGTGTATCTTAAAAACTGAGAGATTTGTTCACCTTGTGTACCTTACAGCAGGTTGGCTAACTCCAGTATTTGATGTTAGTTAGAGCTAAAAAAGGTGGTAGAATCTGGGCCAAGGAAGGCAATCTTAATTTCTAAGAAATCTAGTAAGTTTCTTCCAAAGATTTCTACACAGGATGAAAGTAAGAACTCTAAAATCAGAATACTGAAACAATAGTCAGTTTTATTTCAAAATATTTTAATTAAGCTGAAAATAATTGTTTTCCACAGAGTGATCCACCGGTTATGCTATGTCAATGACTCATTATTTAAGAACATACTACGCAGAGCAGAATGCACTCAGGGGAACAAAGTTTCATTCCAGGCTGCACCATTTTAGTTGGATTCATGGCTGTTGTTGTAGTAAGTCAGAACTGGATTCAAGTATGAGTCTGCAGCGCTAAGACCATAAACTGTTGCCTCCTAGAAAAAAAAAAAAAAAAAACAGAAAAATCCAAAAGAAATGCCATTTATTGCTATCTTCACATCCAAACATGTTGTGGAGCAGCAGTTGGTAGTGGCAACATCCCAAGGCAATAAAGTATCCAGGAAACACGTCAGTGCAGGAGGAGATAAAGCATTTGCATGGAAATCAGACACCGAAGAACATGTGTTATGTTGGTAAATTGTATGCATAGGAAATGGTAATTTTGAGGACTGTTCCCAGCCCATAGAATCTGTCCACAGACTGTGTGAATTACCCTGAGCAAAGGATGGTGTATAGTTATACAGCCCTGGATTTGAAGACTAAAGCATTGCTTTCTGATCTTTTCTGGTTTTCCAGGTTACTCAGAAGAAAACATATATCTAATTCAGCATATGCCATTTAGCATGCAACAGCAGCTGTGTTAGTCACTGTTTCAGAATTAGTCCATGCCTTTTTCCCATAAAGAAAACAGGCTCTGTTCAAAAAGCTACAACTCTTGATACAGATCCATGAGAAAAATAACATGGCCTCGTGATAGATGACAGTATCATTTTCTACACTTTTGTAAATAACTTAACTTCATCGAAAGATGGATTGAACTAGTAAGACAGAGAAGTTTCACTGTCCCAGAATAACTAATGGAATGGATGTCACAGGATAGCCCCCCAGCGTAGCTTTTCATTGCAAAGCGTGCATACACAGGGCCAGATATCATCTGCATGGGAGTTTACACTGGCCTTCTTGTAAAAAGCCCAGGTGTACTTTAATTAATCAAAAAGGTTTTTCCAGAATTTTTTACATACAATATAGAATCCCTATACTGTGCATCTCCCACAAGCAACGTATTGAAATCCATTCAAGGTCAAAAATGTCAAGGAGAACATTAGGTCATGAATTCTATTACTCAAGACAAAGCAGACGTTAGGGTTTTACTAACTTAAAGAAGGTGTAACATTGCATGGTGTTTCATATTTTACCTTAACTAATTCAGGCTCACCTAGTAAGAAGTTTGGCACATTAATATTTTCCTACATTATGTTCAAAGTGTAAGACTATCATTTCCTCAATATAATAAAATCAGCCAGAGAAAAGCTGAAATACATGAGAAGTGTAATTGTTCTGCAGCAAATTTCGTTCATGTGATTTGGAATATGCAATTTTTAAAAAATCTATTTTAATGAATAATGTGGTAGATGCTGTATTCTAGAGGGCAAACATTTTGGCTTCCATTGACTCAATATCTGCCAGACTAGTTTAAGACCAAATCCTGACAGGTCCCAATTACCAATCCTCAATGTGAGTTTCAAATACTTGGCACCTTTCTAGGACCTGGCCCATCAAGAATAAGCAGAAGAAAAAAAACTCTAGATATTTTAAGATATATAACACAATCATACCCACACACATGATTAAATTATAATCTGAGTATGAACCTCCTTAAACACATTGTAGGAAAATTGAATTTCGTTCCTGCTATTTTTCATCTTTTTATATACTATAAGATATGTAATAAATCCGATTGGAGTGTTTTCAGCAGTGTGTATTTAGGCTGAAACACCTTGTTTTATGAAAGCTGAGACACTGTACAGAGACATATCTGTTTTAAAAGTGTTTATAGCTAGATAGTTTTTTAAAACTAGGGATCTGTGGAGAGATAGCAGGCAGATATTGCAACAGTCTGAAGGGAGCTGAAGAGAATGGCAGTGAAATTTCACTTATTCCATTTTCATTTCCACTTAGACGTTACAAAATAGTATTTCCATCTTTTACACATATCTAATGTTTAATGTGCTTTAACTATGACTGTGTCCATAGAAGAAAAGCAGGTTTATTAGTTAACTTGGCAACCATCACTGAATTTTTTGAGAGCTTCATTCCTACCTATTACTTTAGTTTGCAAAATGCATGTTTTTGATTGCAAATTGATCAAAACAAACTTCAAATTTAGAAACTTCAAATCCACATGTCGTTCCAAACTTAGGTAAGAACTTCTGTGCAACAAGAAACTTACTTGGCCTGTATGTGATATTTAGACCAAAAGCCGTCTCTCTCATCAACGTCTATTACCACAGGTCTGAGGGCTGTTAGTTCTAAAGTGCGAGTCTGAGATTATCTCTAGCTGCATATACAGCAAAACAGCAGATGATATTATAGCAGAACTGTGTAAATGCAAAGTGATTCTGCCAACTTATGTGAACGCATCAGAAAGCAGAATTTCCTTTTTAAATGTATCAGCTGAATTATTTTTATCATAGAATCATAGAATTATAGAATAGTTTGGGTTGGAAGGGACCTTTAAAGGTCATCTAGTCTAACCTCCCTGCAGTGAGCAGGGACATCTTCAACTAGATCAGGTTGCTCAGAGCTCCATACAACCTGACTTTGAACGTTTCCAGGGATGGGGCATCTACCACCTCTCTGAGCAACCTGTTCCAGTGTTTCACCACCCTTATTGTAAAACATTTCTTCCTTAGATCTAGTCTGAATCTACCCTCTTTTAGTTTAAAACCATTACCCCTTGTCCTGTCGCAACAGGCCCTGCTAAAAAGTTTGTCCCCATCTTTCTTATAAGCCACTTTTAAGTACCGAAAGGCTGCAACAAGGTCTCCCTGAAGCCTTCTCTTCTCCAGGCTGAATAACCCCAACTCTCTCAGCCTTTCTTCATAGGAGAGGCGTTCCATCCCCCTGATCATTTTCATGGCCCTATTGAGATGAACAGTCTTAATTTTAAAATCCTTTATTTCTAACAATATAATTCTGTTTTATCTTTACACTGAAACACCCCTAAATATTTTTAAAGCTTTAAAGAGTGAACCCCACAGGAACAATAAAATCAAAATTTGTAGTCATGCCTAGCGTAGAAGACAGCCTTTTAATCCTACAGAGCAAGCAAGCTGGGATACGTAGTGTGGAGAAATGTATAAATTTGAAAATTCAGCTATGGTTCAGGTGGATGTAAGTGCATTTATTTTGGTGATACAATCAAGCTGCAATTAACTTCAAGTAGCAAGAAAAGTCTTTGCCAGGAAAGGTTCACAGAGTTTTGTCACAAAAAGCGTAGCAACCATACTAATAAAATAAGAAACAAAGTAGTGCTACATTAATTACTTTATTACTGAGGATTTATATTAAAATGTGATGGATAGTTTCATCATCAATTATATTATTATGGTCATGTGTAGTCTTACCAGCACAATGTGAGTCTCTCAGACAAGGCGTTACTGTGTTATGTGAGACTTTTTTTGTTGTTTCTATTATTATTACACACACTTTTCTGTCATCAAAACCTCCTTGATGTAATCAGGCATGTGATCATGATATCTCAGCAAGTTCTACAGACATCAGCTTATTTGAATATTCTTCCATGACTCTTCCCACGAGATAAAAATGGCCATGCAGTACATAACATTATTACATGACCGGGCAGGACATGAGGGACTTCTGAGTGCAGAATCTACTAAGGCTACATCTACATTGCTAAATAAAACCACTACAAGCCTCCCTGACGTGAAGTCCAGACATGCCTCAGGAGGTGGCATCCACAAGAAGACCATTCCCAGAGGGCAGTATAGACAGGAGCGCACCAGCCATAGCTACTCCTGCTCCCCTCCTGCAGATCTCTCAGTCCGTCTATCAGCACTCTCTGTATCTTCAGACAACTCTGCCACACCTCAAGGCATACAACACAACCTTCAGTCCATTGCTATGCAAAGATGACTTCTATAGGCTGCCAAAAATCCCTCACATTAATTCAGCCACTTTAAACTGAAAGAAATGCCCACTGGAAATAATCAAAAATATCAAATCTAGATACTTTCTTAGAAGTAAGAGTTGCTTCTTTATGTGTCTGCTAAATTCTGCTGGGTGGTATTTAGGGAAGAGCAGATGATCAGCAGATACAGAGTTGGAATAACTGGGCAACAGGCAGCATAGCAGAGCAGAATATCACAGAGCTTCTGAGCTGCTGAGACAAATTTATCCATAACGAGAACTTGAGCAGTGGCATTTCTTATTACTTAAAACCCATGAAAGGCATATTCTTGGTGACTTACTGTCCTGGTTCTGGCTGGGACAGAGTTAACTTTCTTCCCAGTAGCTTGGGGGGTGTGCTGTGTTTTGGGTTTGGTATGAAAGGAGCGTTGATGGCCCATTGATGCTTTGGTTGTTGCTGGGTGGTGCTTGCACCGGGGTGGGGGGAGCACAGCCAGGGTGGTGGACCCAGCTGGCCAATGGGATATTCTATACCATGTGACATCATGCTCAGTATAAAAACTGGG
>NW_009205854.1:0-32262 GCF_000690835.1 Fulmarus glacialis | reverse complement strand
GGGTGGGGGGGCGGGGAGAGGAGCGGGGGGAATCTATTAAATGAAATACTTACATATTCAGTACTTACATAACACTTAAAGGCAATGTAAATAGTCTGGGTTTGTAACTAAGTCTTCAATAGTGACTTAGATATGAAAGAAACTACAGCAATGGCAAAAACCCTTGCTCTCCCTGCCCGTGTGTCTTAGAGATTTCAACAGCTCCCCGGTGACATAAACATTTTCTTGCTCCCCAGGTAGGAATGACCTCTGTTTCACTGCTCTTTTGTTTTCTAGCACTACCAGGCCTTTCTTACCTGAGGGTCCTCATAATAATTTAGTATACAGGGAGAAGTTGAAAAGCAACAGTAATAAGAGCCCTGGAGGAAATTAATTCGAAATGAAAACCAAGTGGCATGCAACAAGACTATAGAACAGCCAGTATAATTTTAAATCACATAAACACATCATGAAGTATAAAAATGGAACCCTTCGTATATAAGTATATTTCGATCCCACCCATACTAGGATAGTTGAAGCTTGTCTCCATTAGACATGTGGCTGGAAAACTGCTACAGATACGTCAGAGCAACAAAAATGAGCAAGATAATGGAAGAATTTACTTCGAAAAAAACCCGCACACATGCACAGAAATATGTCCAACTTGGATAAAGGAAAACATATTCTAAAGTCATCCCAGTGCAAGAAGAAAACTTTTCATGTAAGTACTGATGGTTTAATAGTGATAATAATGAGATTAAATGAAGTAATGAAAAATGATGGGGTTTTTTCCCCTTTAATTCTTCTGAAAGGATAAAATCATAAGCTAAGCAGTGAAAGAAAAAACTTTACACAAGTAGATGTCAAAGTAAAGTACATAAGGGGGATTCTGAACTAAGTGGGAGATGCCCTGGGTCAGAGTTTCTCAGTGTTTTCACACTGATGACCCAAACTGCAGTCCAAATTTTGCTCATAACAAGGTAGGGGAGAGGGGAAAAAAAAATCAAGAAAAAATGTCAGTGATAAATCTATACAAATGTATTCACATTCAGAAACACCGACAGCAAACTTGACCTTGTGCAATGGTTTTTAAGGAGAAGAAAAAGCAAGATATTCTTGCTTTATGCTGTAACGAAAAATTTCAAGCTCCTAGTACAAGGTCCACTTTGAGACTCCCACACCTATATTTAAGTGTCTATAGGTCTGTTAAATAAGATAGACATCTAAGAGCCATTTCTGTTGCCTAAGTGTAGGTACCTGGTGTTACCTAAGGCATTCTAAAGCAAGTGACACCCCGCCCGGGGCTTTTGGAGAGGGCAGCCCCGCATCTTCCTAGGAGTCCATGGACACACAGAGAGACTCAATACCAACCAGAAAGCCAATTTATCTACATTACTCTTTCAAAGTCTTCAACTCTCCTGTGTTTGTAAGATTCAGAGCTTTTTGTAAACATTATCTGATAAATGCATAAAGCCTTCCTACAAGGTTCATTAACAATTTGCCAAATAGCAACAAAGTATCATTTGCCTTTTGCCAAATAACAATAAAAGTATCAAGTTCTGCTTTCAGTTAGGTTTTCTACTGACAGAGAAACTAGGAAGAGAGGTCAGGTAGTATCAATTTATATTTGAATTACAGCTTACAGAGCTGCAGACACATTACACAAATCAGTTCAGGTCACCTTCACCAGAAATGGCAAAATAATAGTATTTTCTAACGAAAGTTCAAATCAGCAGCAATTGCTCTCAGGTAACTTGTAATTTCCCAGATAAGTCATCATTGTATCCAGCTCAGAACGCTAAAAAGTAGCTTCTTTCTGAATTACACATCATTGCTTACTTTTTCTTTTGTTGGTTGGTTGGGTTTTTGGTGGGTTGGTTTACCTGATTATTACCTGATATTCAGCCCTAGGAATATTGCATGACTTGTTTCATGCAAAAAATCTTCAATATGATATTAATGATGACTACTAAATTGATATATCAAATGAGAAAATGTGTTACCATAGCCAAAAAATCCATTTTTAATTACATAAGAGCCTTTACATAAACTAGAAGATATTTTTTTTAAAAACACTTCACAGTACTATAACTTTGCTACAGTAATCAAAACAATATCTTACTTCTAACATGCGTTCATGCAAGCAAATGCACTAGGTTAGAAACGCTTAAATCACACTTCAGTAATTTCTAAGTTTTCCTGTGAGATTTATTTTTATTTATCAGTAGTCTTTGCAAGTTTTTGTTCCATTGAAACAGAATGGGAGGCTCATTCTGGAAAAAATAAAACATAGGATCAGCATTTAAGTATTAAGTAGGGTATACAGTTGTGAAAAATAGTTTACAGAATTGCAAGTTTATTCCCTCACCCCACTGCTCCAGGAAAAGACCAGGAAAAACGTGAAAAATAAGAGAAGGAAAAATGTAAGCAAACAGTTAATAAAAGAGTAACATTTTCACAGTGATCTGCTAGAGGGCATAAGAGTAGTGCCCCTTCCTGCTCCCACTCCCCCAATTATTTAAAGCTATGGTAATATCTAGAGTTTTTCCAAATACCAACACTTAGTTTCCATGGGCATTAGTCCCACCCACTTTGCTGCCTTCTTACAAGCATTAAACCAAACCTGAATACTGGAGGAAATTTTTTGAAAACAGACTGAACAGCACACCGGACCTTGAAACCGACGGCATCACACCACAGATGTACAAAACACAAAGTTGTAACCGAGAAATGTGTCGAGCTGGGAAGAACACAAAAAGCTAAGTGTGGATGTGAGCAGCATCTCTCCACAATCAACTGAGCATAGCAGAGATGGCATTTCTCTTGCGCTCCTATGTGTACTGGAAATAAAAGTATGAATGTGTAATACCATCGTGGAAGTCCTGTATACCATTTTCTGTAAGTGAGGGAGCTTCTGCAGATAAAAGGGCTGCATTACTTACAATTTTATTTTTTTTAAATTTGTCAGATAAATAACTAGAAATCCTGTAAATGTTTTAGCTAGACAGTTTATAGCTTCAAATGATGCCGAATTTGGTGGCTCAGAACACCTGATGGCATGTGCCCTCTTGGGGAGACTTTGCTGTACAGTGTCCTGCACAGGTAGGGAGCAGCATCCCTCTCCTCCCAGGACCTGGGCAGACAGCTCCTAATGAATGGGAACTGCATCAGGATGAGCAACCAAAGGAGGCAATATTTACAAAAAGGAATAAATAGGTTACCCTGTGTTTTGCGAAACAGCTTTTAGTGAAAAAGGGTAGAAAGAGCTTAACTCCAAATACTTATATCAAGATATTTCAAATTAATTCTACCAGCTCTTTCCTTATATGAAATGAAATCATAGTTGACACTTTTTTTTTTTTAAAGGAACAGATGTTCACAGAAGGAATTATACCTGTATCATGTCGGGAGTATGTATCTTAATGAACAATTATATAAAAACAGACTGGACTGTGCTGTTCCACGGCCTTTGTACCTAGAGTGCAGACAAAATCTGCTCCTTTATCTAAACAGAAGTACTTCTTCCCTGCCCTCACCCCCCAATCTATCATCCCTGCAAATTATCCTGGGACTGGAAGTTCAGCATCAGTTTTTCCCTCACAGCTTATCTATCACCACCACCACCACCACCACCAATACTACAGGCCAAATCATTCACTTGGCCGCACCTGTTCAGCTTGACCAAAGCTGAAGCATAAATTCACTGATTTCCAAAAGAGTACATTTGTACAACATAGAAGATCAAACGGTCAAAGCTTTGTGTGTGATTGTCCTGGCTCTTTTAATTTATTTCATTTTGGGGCTGTTCGTCTGTTATTGCAGGACAGGAATATTTTAAAAGGTTATTCAATACTGTTTGCAATAGCATTGAATTCTAAATACAATACTTAATATTTGCCCATCCTTTAAGTATAGGAACAAGAAGATAAGACTGACTTTGATCTATTTCCTTTCTTAGATGGTAGGTTTGATGGTGCCCCAACAGAAAATTTAATGTAACTACTTCCAAACAAATATGCTTAAAAATATTAACCTCTTCCAGTTTGCAGGGAGAAAGTAAATCATGCTGTCATGAGATCCCTGAATTTATTTGTATAGCAGGATTGTAAATGCAGCAGAAAACAGCTTACTGTAATGTAAATAAAGCCTTGCATGCAGCGCTAACAGGACAAGTTTATTTAATATAACATATTACACTATGTCATCATAGCTACCTTTCAGTTTATACTTCCATGGTAACAAACTGTTATAATAAACAGAACCCTTGTGTTAAAATCCAATAGAAAGTAGCAACACTGATCTTTTTCAAACCTTACATACTGTTTAGCTCTTTACTCTTCACTTTCTAGTTTTAGTTACTAAAATTGGAATTAGTTCAGTTATTGAAAATAATAGTTTAGTTTACCTATAGTAATAGTCTAGTTTAATTATAAAAAAAAAAAGTCAGTAATCCAAAGCTTCAATTTAATTCTTACTCTTGAACATGGATTAGCTGTAAGTTTAGTTAAATTTGACCACCTCTACAGGTTGTGAAACCGATAGAAAAATAATAGAAAAAGTTATATTTATATCCAAAACCTAGAAAACAATAATGCTCAGTGTATGTTCAGGTATTCTAAAGTTAAGCTTGATTCTGATACTGTTGTATTCTACAAGTTAGAAAAGGAAAAATAAACCCTGAAAACCTTGTATTGTTGGATTTCCAGACACATACAACACCCAATAACAGGTAAAATAAGTCCTTTAAATAAATCCCACATAGATTACTCAGCACTAGAAGCACCAAGGTAACTATGCATTTGAACTCTAAAAATTGTGGATGTTTATCATTTTGTGCTTCAGGTCCTTATTTGTAATACTGGAACAATGGAAGGAGCCACTGAAGAAATCTACCAGACTGCAGAAGCTCAGTGTGTGAGCCTTCGAAAAAAAAGTAGAAAATAAAACTAGCTAAATTCTCAGGTAAGAACTGTGAGAGAGTTGATAATGCTAGCTGATGTTAGACTGGGTCCAAGAATTCAGGATTTTGGAGCAGCTGGTACAATAATGAGTCCACAGCTTCAATTTAGTTAGCAACCCTCCTGGCACCCCGAACCCCTGAATTTTGGAGTCTGGGACTCCAAAATGAGCAGATATTTATGCTTAAAGTTCTCTATACACAACTGAAGGAAAAAAATGTTTCTTTCTTCCCTCAAAACAAGAAGTATGTTACCACGAGTCTTTGGAAACACTCTACAGGTGCAGATTAAATTGTGAGGCAGGGTAGGAGGAAAAAGGCTACAGAAGGGAAGGCGTAAGGACACGCTGTTGCTTGTTCCTCACCCCCCAGGGCAGAGCAAGCAGGGCAAGGCCATAGCCCCCACACCTGCCCTGGCTGTTGGACACGCCACCTCGCTCGCAGGTGCTGCGGAGACCCCGACCCGCTTCTTCCTGGATCACCCCCAGCTCCTGCCTGGGGAAGACACCTCCAAGGTGGCCAAAGCTGAGGGGGTGTCGGTGCGAGAGGACAGCTGGCCCACAGCCCACCCTCTTCACTAGGCTCTGCCTCCACACCGGGCACAGGCATCTCCTCCCACCCTAAGCCAATGGGGCCGGGCTCCTCCGAAGGGCTCCCTGCTGGCCTGCGTGCCTGCACAGGCTCTGCAACCAGTCATTTAAGAAATAATTCTTTCAAAAAATAGTTTTGCTGCCAGTATGCAAAAGAAAAAGAAGGAAAGAGAAAAATAGAGAGAGGAAAAAAATATAAGAGAAAGAGAGAAAGAAAAAGCACATGGCCAGAGGGATTATAATGTAAGGCGGGGGGGAAAACGTCCAGGTGTTTTCCATTCAAGTACAGGAGACTCTTCTTAGGACTTACTATTCAGACACATCAGACTTCAGCTCTTAAACAGGAGAGCTGCAGACCTCATCCTGGGTCCGCTCTGCTGCCTGTAAAAGGGATGGCCTCTGCTCTGACACTGAGGGCAAGCTGCCGGACATATGGTGACCTGAAGACACAGAACACTGGGGGTGAGGGGGAGAATGCTATCCAGTACAAAGAGGATTCAAAACTCTTGGGGGTTTTTTCCCTCCTTCTCCAGGGGGCACCTGCAGGTCAGAGGACTTTCTCCAGCACTGCTGGGTTTTCTCCTGCACACCTCAGAGCAAAGCCCACCTGCAGGCCAGGCCCTGTTCAGGGCCCTGGGGGCCTCGGCTCGGACCAGCTAGATTAATCCGGGGTGGGCAGGAAAAGCAAAGCAGCAAATAGCAATGTCAGCCATCATACCAAGAAAGGCAGCCGCCGCGGGGAGGGGGGACATACACACTGGCCGGGCAGGGGAAGGCTGAGCCGATGGGGATGGGCCACAGCCGGGCACCCCAAGGTGTCAAGCAGCTGCCCTGCCATCTGCTGCCAGGTGTCCTGAGCAGCAGAGGAACCCCTACCCACCTGCCATGCCTAGCCTGCTTAGTAAACACATCTCAGGTGAGACCACTGATCAGCATGGCTCTGCTTGGCTCCTGTGGGCACCCCACCCAGCCACCCCCCAACAGAGGCTATGGGTCAGTATTTACAGACAGGCTCAGCCAAAAGGGAGCTTTCTCCAAGGAACCAGAGAGTGAATGCTGCAGTCCAACAGACCCTGGTGTGAATGAACACACCCAAACCCTTCAACTTTAGGTATTATTTCCCAGTTTCTAGCCCTGAAGGCCAAGAACAAGCAACACAGCACCAGGCAGGGGCTCGTGTGTTCACATTTCCCTCCCTCCCATCCTTTCCATCGGACTTCACAGAGCTTTTCCAAGGCCTCCCCAGGTTGTTCCCATCCTACTCTGGATGTGCCTCAAGATGCTTCCAGGAGATCATGGCACCACTGATAGCAGCTTGGGGTGGGGAGGAGAAAGCAGACTGCCCACAAAGTGGGGAGTAACTCCAGCCCTCTTGGTTACAGGAGAGACAGTCAACTAACCAAAGCCATGGGAATGCCTGGCTAGTAAAGATCATGGTTGCAGCAGAAGTGGGCAGATGGAGAAGAGGACCATCTGCCTGCTGGGTTTCCCCATCCCCCAGCCTCTCCCCGCTGCCCAGGCACCCTGCAGCAGTTTGCAACCAGGGTTGAGCCCAAGGACCAGACAGGTAACCACAAGGGAGATCAGTGCCTCAGCCCTCTCCTGGGGCTTGCAGAAGGAAAGGAAAGCTTCCCCCCTCCAACATTTACATCTTTTCCAGATCTATGAGGACACAGTTTTAACTGCACAGCAGCATACCTCCCAAGTATTATTTCACAAATAGCCTAACTGAGTCAATTATCTTGTTTATATTTGTCTTGTGTTTTTAAACTACTTCACAATTTCATTCTCAAAATACAATGGCCTTCTTGACAGCAGATAACTCCTTTTGGGTAGAGAGAATGTGTGGTTCGTGCACACCTAGCTATTTGCACATAGTCTGGTCTTTGTGCCTCATTCTTTAAAGTCAGACAGGTTTGTTTTGGAGTTTTCCATTAATATTTTTTCCCCACAATATATTTCTTCAGAGAGAACTGCAAAATTTTAGTCAAAAATCAGACAAAAATAGCAAGTCGTTAGTGATCTCTTTCTCATAAACAGGAAGCTTATACACCTCTCCTAATTTTATATTGAGTATTTATGGGAAGTGCTGACCAGCAACTCAAAGATGGTTGTAACACCAATCCTTTTTCTCTCTATTGTTCGGTATGTACAGGACAGGTAGATCTGTGTTTTCTTGGGGAAACAGCCCAGGACACAAATGGTCCCTACATTTCTCAGTGCAGCTCTCTCCCTCCCTTTGAAGGCATTTACACCAGCCACTGTAATCACTGCAGGAGAAAAGCAGAGGCAAGGGTAAAGTTTACCTCAAACATGAATGCAGGCCTTGGATTTTTAGAAAATTGGCTAGGCCCTATTGAGCTTAATGGTAAAAAGAATTATGTAAGTCTCTCAATTCTTCTCTGAAACTTTGAACCAGAGAAGTTCACCAGCTGCTACAGAGAGATCAATGTACAGCAGGTGCTGTGGTACGACTTCAGCCTGAAGTGCCCAGGACAACCAACACTAGTGCCTGCCTTTACTCCAGAAATGGTTTGTAAGGAACAACCAGGTTGCTTACTCCTTCAGTGTGGGTCAATAAAACTCATATTGCAGGAGAGCAGGGAATTGTCACAGCAATCCTTTACTTGAAGCTTCTCAAAAATCAGAGAAGTATAGCTAAGACCAGAGGTGGCTTTTACAGAGCAGAAAAAGTTACCAGTATTACAACATAACAGAAGGGCCTAATAGCTGTGGTCTCACATGGTGGCCCAGCTCTACCACAGCCCTCAAAACACAGTTCAACAGCACTCGTTAGGAATAATCTGTGGAGTTTCAATAAACTAATTTTAAAAGTTAATACTTCCCAGAGTGTTTCATAGTATCTCAATACACTTTTGTTTTTTCTATATCCTTAACAATGAACATTCAACTGGTACTGTGCATCGTTGCCACAGATGCATGCAAAATTAGAAGAAAAATTCATAGAGGTCTAGTATTCCCATGGCCAGGGAATAACAGAACTGCTCCTGGTTGCAGGAATCTTTGCGCAAAAAAGTCAAACTTTCAAGAGACACTGGGACTAAAGGGGAATTATAAATACAGACAAACACCGTACCATAGTGTAAATAAGACCCCGAACTTGCAGCTTGTCAATGGCAAAGTACATTCCCCTATTCCCTAGTATATACAGTCACCATGTTTGCACAGAAAGATGTTTTCCTTATTTTTCCTTAGGAGGCAAGGCAAAGAGCCCTGGATACCTCCCTCTCATGGAGACAAGTTAGCCTATTTAATGATACCCATTCAGTAATCAAATGCATTTAGACTCTGTTGTCTCTTCTGATTTTTAGAGAAAGGACAAAAGTATTACAGCTTTGTTATAATTCTAAAAGTTTCAGCAAGAAAAAGGAAGCACATAAATTTTGCTCCTGCATTAAAACTGTAGTCCCAATTAAGCAAGTTTATCCACAACAGGAGCTCTGGCAACATCTCTCATAAAAGAAATCTACTAAAAAGACATTTCTCAAAAATAACAAAACCAATTCACCTTGAATTCTTTTTTTCTTCGCATGCTTACCTGCCAGCAGTTTTCATCCATTAATCACAAAACTATTTTTGGGATAGGACCCAGTATCTGGACATGGACCTAAACTATCAGGTATTTGCCAACATTTTACAGATGATGTGGTAAATCTCTTTTTGACATGCAGCTTAAAATCAAGTTACAATAACCTAAAAACAGTCCCAGAAAAGTAATAAAAGAGTTGGACGTTTGCTTTGACAAAAAAACGCTTCTTGTTAAAACACCCTCCTGAAAGAAGAGAGATTGTTGACCCTCCACTACCACATAAAAGTCTTAGATTTTCCATGAACGCATTTGTGCTAAATGCTCAGGATAATGAGCAGCTGAAACACAGAATTACTACTGCAAAGGGTGCAACGTATCCATAGCCTTGCTGCCCGTCAGCAGAGAGAGTGCTGTGCAGCTCCAAGAGCACAGGGAGAAAGCAGATCTTGAGCACATCCTTTTCTCAACCACTAATGAGCTTTCCCCTCCCTCCCTGAAAGCCCAAAGGCTGCCCTTAAACAGGCTCTGAGGAAGGGAGCACCGTACCTGTGGCTGGTGCTGCTACACCGCATGCATGAGAATTCCTTCCAGGAAAGGGTCAAAGCCCCCCTCCCCGCTGTGCTCCCCCTCTCTCCTTGCACAGCCTTGTATCTGAGGGGTTTGGCATTAAATGAGCCCCATGCCAGCGTTGCTTACCTCAATCTCCACTACAAGTCCAACAGGATTGCCAAACTAAGTGATTCATAGAAACTCAAATAAGAGTAAGAAAGTAAAGGCTTTAATAAAATAATTCTTCCAAAATCAGAAAATCATGCAATATACTTCATGACCAGATCTCAACTTTCAGTCCTGATTTAAGTGAAACAAGAACACTGAACAGGAGTTAAAGCTATAACAAATACATAAAACTAGTTTGGTAGAAGTCAACCACCCATACATGTCACAGATCACTTGTACAGTGTTTCAGAGTGTCGGGGATTTACTTTTATCAGGATAGTGACCATACATATTTTACTTAAACAGTCAATACCACAAAGTCATTGCTATGAGTACAAGGCAGTCTCCTTTGTTAGTCACACAAACCGTTTTAAAGTGATCTTCACTGTGAGTTTCTAAAGGCCCTTAAAAATCTGTGCCTTACCACTTATTCAAATACATAGAAAAACATAACCATGATCAACTAAAACTCTGGTCCCTAAAATGAACAGCAAGGTTCCTATTGGCCACAGTTGGACCCATTTGTCTTACCTGCTATGGCATGAAGGAAAGGCGGCTGTTATTGGAAATACCATATAAAGAGGAAAACACAGTCTTAACAGGATGAAAAGCAATACCTTAGAGCTCAATTTTAAGATCTTACTAACTTTGTGTTTTCTGCCTTTCTTTTTTCTATGGTTACAATACCAGGGGAAAGACTTCTGTGCTGTATTAGATTAAAGAACTGACGGGAATGATCATTCCCAAATTGTAGTTCCAGCTCCAATACTCACATACTGCAGCAGGGCAATCCAATTAACCTTCCTCTGCTTACCTTCCTGTGTAATGGGGATAATATCTGCAGAAAAGGCTCTATAAAGCTATATTCTATTTCATCCTAAGATGAAATGGAAATGTGCCATACAAAATAAAACGTGCACAAATAAAAAGTGCATAAATAAGCCACTTTATACTAGAGCTAGTTGGAAAAAACTACAATCGAATAATTATCCACCAGAGAATGCTGCTTTGTTGAAATCAAAATGCTTCACAAAAATCACATTCACTGTACTGGCATTTAATTTCAAAAGATTTCTTTTTTTGACAGTTTTTGAAGTGTGTGTGGGGATTCATTTGTAATCAGAATATAAAAAAAGTGCTCCATAATTTTATTTTTTTAAATGTTGATATGCATTACATACTTTGGAAATTTTAACTCAAAAACTTTCAACTTTGCTTGAAAACATTTTATTCTCTTCCAAATTGACTTTTGATAAAGTTCTTTGTCATCTGAATATATGAAAAACTTATTCTTCAGTTTCAGTGTTGACAACAAAATTTTCAACTACATGCTGCCACACCTTGATATGACTCTTGTAAAGTCAGTCTGTATCTTTAAATTTAATTAAAACTATTCTTAATAGGTTTTAAAATAAATAATTTTTTACATTTAAGAAATTATTCACTAAATTTAAAACACTGATGAATCCAAAGAACTTGATGGCGAACTAAACCCTATTCCCCAGGTTAGAGAGTTAGTGAGTTTTTTTTATTTTACATCCTTTCTAAAAAGACTATGTAACCTGAATTCACACTAAATACTGTATTTTTTCTGCCTCTGTAGAGCTTTAATTTTTCTTTTCAGTGAATATATGTATGAAAAACAGCCCTTGCAAAAATAACTACTATAGTAAGTTTTACTGATCTTTTTTTTTCCCCCTCAGTTAATGTTATCTACAGTTACAAACTGAAGAGGGTGTAAGGAGGAGAGACAGTGCAGGCCTAAGAAGTCCTTAACAAGTTATACAGAGTTACTACCTCAGACTTCTGCAACCCATCATATTTTTTTTACTGAAATAAGCATGATCATCGCACCCTGAAGCACACTTAAAAAGGATCATGATAGATTGGTTTGCATTAGAGTTCCTCCACAGGGGATACCTGTTTTAAGCAAGATGAAACCCATCTTTTCTTCCTACCATTTAGGAAAGATTTTTATGCTTGGTCCTATGAGGTAGTTAGGCCCAGATCAACAAATGGACTAGAAGAAATTCAGGTACATAGGTTGAAATCAGCAGTCTTCAAATATCCTGCCTAGTCCCTGAGCCTCTATGGGATTTAGATTTTCACAAGCAAACGTCCTTAAATGCCCAACCTCCAATTCCGGACACGCCTTCACTGTCCGACAATGTCAAAACAACAACAGTCTCCTGTCTTAACTCCTCACAGATCTTCAAACTGTCCACCAAACTGAGCCCTCCCACTACCTTACAAGCACTTAGATATTTCTTTTAATAAAAAAAACAAGGAGGGGAGGAAGGGGTGGAGAAGAGAGGTGGTATGGTGATACCCCATCCGCTGCCCCTCAAGCAATAGCTCCCTGGTTAGAGGGATTGCTTGACACTACATTAGGGCCCCTCAGGCAATGATGGATACCAAGGTTTCCCCTTCTCCCATATGTAAGCACTCTGGGGCTCAACCAAATGCTTGCCTACTCCTGATTACAGAAGTCTTACTCTCAGCATTTCAACACCTCCTGCTTCCATCCCAGCATAGAATAGAAAGGTTTGAGGGTCTTTTCTTTTTAATTTTAGCTACAAAGTTTGAAGAATGCAAAAAGCTACAATCTTTACTTGTAACATAACTCAGAGGAGTACCCACCTATTTCCAACTACCCAACTGCTGCCTGCATGCTATAAACACATAAGATTCATCAATAAGAGACAGTCAAATCCTTTTTACTGAAAATATGAATTAAAACTTTGAATTAAATTTGTGGAGTCACCTGCATACACCCATCTGCCTACAGTTTAAGATTATATTTAGTCTAATAGGATGCATTTTAAGCTACACAAAAATAAATTTTAAAGATTTAAACATTTAACCTGACACAAGAGTTTCCTTATGGACACAGGCCATTCCAACTATTTAAATCAAGTAGACAAAGCTTTATTTTCTAATTATTCAAGATCAGTGACTCAGGGGATCAACACGCTCTCTGGGGCAGAAACACTCTGCACGAGAGAGTTGAAAAAAAATTTTATTTGCATTTAGATGTGGTTGGATAGTGATTCCAAAAGACCTCTGACATAAATTTGCCTTCTCATGGCTTACTCAGATGCTGCACGTCAGGTAACCCTCAGTCATCAACCAGGTTCACACTTTCAGCTCCTTGCAAATTCAAGGAAAAATGCAGCTCAGCTGAACTATAGTAGCTCATTAAGGCACAGTACTTGGGCCAAATGTTTGGGTCCTACAAAGAAAGTTGTAGCAAAACCTAGTTTATAAACATCAAATTGTTTGTTTAATCAACATTGTTATTTTGCCATCTGCTCAATTAGATCAGAAGACCAACAAGGAAATAAAGTTCCTCTCTCTAGCCAGGAAATATGACTGGCTGGAAAGGTTTAGGGAGATGTAATCACCGACACTAATCAATTAATCCATATCCTTCAAGCTATTTTTAAAATCAATATTAAACACGTAAGTCATGTTTTTAACACAACAATCCAGAGTTTGTTTTTTGTTTTTGCCCCCCCAACATCCAAATAGACCTTGCTACCATATTCCTGGAGAAGAAGCGTGGATCCTTCTATCAAATGCCAACATCAGGCTTCTCTCACCAGACACCCAGAAATACACACTCAAGAGTCTTTCTCTTAAGCAGCTGCTTGGTTTTATGATCCTCTGGAAAGCAGGACATGCACACACTTCCAAAAGCTAGGAACCTTCCCAAAAGCCCCACTAGTTACCATGCACAAACTGAAGTCAAAACATTTTATTTCCCTTTCCTTTAACAACGCTAAAATAAGACCCATGTTAAGAATTCTGATTTATCACCAATACGAAATAATAAATGATTAAGCCATAATCAAAACTTCTGGATTTTGAAATAAATTTCAGTTTCTACAATTGGGAGATAATTTTGAAATAACAGCTATTATTTAATACAAATGTAGATGTCCTGGTTTCAGCTGGGATGGAGTTAATTTTCTTCCTAGTAGATGGTATAGTGCTGTGGTTTTGATTTAATATAAGAATAATGTTGATAACACACTAATGTTTTAGTTGTTGCTAAGTAGTGCTTATCTAGTCAAGTACTTTTCAGCTTCCCATGCTCTGCCAGGTGCACAAGAAGCTGGGAGGGAGCATAGCCAGGACAGCTGACCCCAACTGACCAAAGGGATATTCCATACCATATGACATCATGCTCAGCATACAAAGTTGGGGGAAGAAGGAGGAAGGGGGGGACATTCGGAGTGATGGCGTTTGTCTTCCCAAGTGACCATTACGCATGATGGAGCCCTATTTTCCTGGAGATGGCTGAACACCTGCCTGCCGATGGGAAGCAGTGAATGAATTCCTTGACTTGCTTTGCTTGTGTGCACGGCTTTTGCTTTACCTATTAAACTGTCTTTATCTCAACCCACGAGTTTTCTCACTTTTACTCTTCTGATTTTCTCCCCCATCCCACTGTCAGGGGAGTGAGCGAGCAGCTGTGTGGGGCTTAGTTGCCAGCTGGAGTTAAACCACAACAGTAGATCAGAACCCTGCCCTTCACAAAACTCAGTAAGAAGCCAAGAGAAAGCTACATTGAATTATTGTTTTTACCTATTGTTGAGAGGCACGGATCAACTGCAGAGTTCCCTTGCGGCAAGCACTTCTGGGCACATAGCACCACCAATTCCTACCCTGTTTGCCTGCTGCAATCCTTATGAGACGTTCTCACTACTGCTTTGGTTTGGCCTTTTCTTGAAAACAAATACTAAGTGCATCCTCCTTTCCTCATACCCTAGATAACCTAGGGTGAAATTTCAGTAAATAAGTAGTAATGAAATTAATCAACATCTCATTTTTCTGTTGACTTCTGCCAGTGGTCTTTGGAACATAGCCAATGTAGCCAATATCTTACCTGCTACTTTAGGAGAGCAGAAGGAACTTGCAGTTTGCCCCTCACCCTTTTGCCAGATAACACAAACGCGAGCTTGCGAAAGTCTGACGATATGGCAAAGTTTCCAGCTCTCCGTGTCTCAATTTGACATAACTGGTGCTTCTGTGATTCACACCAATGGAGCTGTACATTAACCTTTACTGGATAGTTTATATACACATTGTTTATGACTCCACAGTTGTATTCATAGCTTGGTGTCTTATATCCACAAGTCTCAGATAGTACCTTTAGTAAGTGGTGACAGAGAGCAACGCAGAGATGGATCCCTGGGATGAAACTGCAATGCAGCTGTCAAACCAACACACACGAGAAGACCGACCTTGGGAAGGAGGGAAAGGGTCCGTGTGTGCTGCTGAGGCAGCTTCACCACAGCAGCACAGTAGGGACCAACTCTGGAAAACCTCCGGTCACAAAAAAATGTGACCTTACGTGCAACTCTTCCTGATCAGAGCATGATCCTAAAGCATTCACATTTCCTTCTACAGTGAAGCTGAAGATATTAAATACTTTTTTCTGCTTGGCTGCCCTTTCATCCCCCAGCCCCTTCTTAAGGTCTAAGGCTGCTGGCTTTTGAAATGGCCCTCTTTAACCGTTATGTGCATATCATTTGTAGCTATGAAGGTTTAACTGATGTGGTCTTCAGTCACTGTATATTTACTGTTTTATTTTTCTCTGTGGTGCAATGTTCTTGCATTCATTCATTTGTTTTTGTTTTGTTTGTTTGTTTTTAAATTTAATTTTATATAAAACATCCCTACTTATAGAATCAGATGTCACCAGAAAATAGAGGAGGGACTAAGTAGGCTCTCCAGTATTATACTTAAACTGCTGTATATACTCACACTGTTGTAGTCTCCACCTGCTTTTAGCCATCAAGAGTACTGCCTTCTGTGACAACTACAAATTCAATTTAGCTAATATACCACCTAACTTTTACTTATGCTCACGTACGATTAGATTTTACCTTCAACTGCTTCAACTTCAGCTATCTAATAATTCATGTTTCAGTGTCAAATATATAAGCAACAACCATGTTTCATCATGTTCAAGGAAATTATTCCAACTAGGGATGTAGTTCATTAAACAAATCACTTCATTTTGCAGGATATGTATGCTTCTGTTTCTTTTTTTAGGCACATTATGTTCTTTTCTGCTCAGTTTTGTGAGAAGCATAGCCATCCTACGAATCCAGTCTCTCTGTCCAAAGAGGAAATGCTGCTTATGCCAGTATGCGTGCCTCTCTGCCCCATGCTTCACAGTGCTCCTTTCAGTCAAACGGTTGGCATTTTGGAGATTCCTCCAAAGATTTTTTTTCCTTTGCCTTGCTTCTGTTTGTTTCTTTGGAAGTGCTATGCATGTTTTGGATTGAAAGTTAGATAATGCCATTATGTCAGAAATCTATTGTTGTTGTCAGAAATCTAGAATATTCTTACTGTATTTTTCCCCCCCTAAATGGACACTGGGATTTCCTTTTTTCAGACTGGTTCTCAGACACCATCATGTTCAGGCATCACTACAGAGATTATACTCACATGCTTCACAATCCCATGTTCCATCCATTTCCAACATGCAAATAAAATCGAGCAGATCTTTGAGCTTTTATATGAAGCTAACAGCACAAACATTTCGAGTGCTATATTACTCATATTTCTGTAATAAACTGACATCTGATTTGTTGTTCTTTCCTTAATTACACGCTAGCAAACAGCTATTGGCTCAGCAAAACACAAATAGGTACCACCTTCTCACAGACCTTCCCTTTCAGTAATTCTACTTGTCTTTATGCAGCAGCATATGGCAGAAAGCACTAAGTGATCAAGGAGTAGAACTAAAGTTTCAAAAAAATTATTTTTTTAACTAAAATCCGTTACTAATCTGTTTATAGATACAGCCTTCTATTTCTACAGCACTCCTATTACTATGAAATCTTTAATATAGCAAGTAGCATGATGAGGAGACGGGAGACGTGCTCACAAAGTTCTGATAAGAAAATGCATAATGCACAGGGGCAGGAGTACTGCATATGCTATTACAGTTTTCATAATAAATGCCCATCCCACACTATTCCTTTCATATAGTGGATCAGGAGGATATGAACACATGATCTTTTAGATCTGTCTCTGCCTCCCATGGTAATGGAGAAGCTGCAAGAGGAATAGACAACATGGCTGGCTGCTCCATGAACTCCTGAAGACACTCATAGCTAACAGCTAGCATAGGATTTCTGGGGGGTTTTTTTGTGGGTTTTTTTTTTCCTTAAGACATCTTTTCTGCCCACACTTTTCTGTGCCGCTGGTCGTAACATTATTTGTATTGCCACAGGACAATGGCAGGTCCAATATTGTGATTCCCGAGTTACTTGCTCATCTCTGAAGCAAAACTGTGCCCTACTAAGGAAGTCAGATGTTAACAGTTACCTATTTTGCACATTCATGCCAGAAGTATTAGGAGATCAAAGTGTGATAAACAGTTGAGATTTGAACCCTGTTTCAAACACTCACTAAAATGATTGAGTATAGCATCAGTTAAAGATATACAAAATGCTAGTTACATCAACATTAAAAATGAGACCAGAGGCTTGGGTCACCAGGGATTGTGGACTGCCCAGAACAACCAACCTCAGTTTGCAGAGAGACAAGAGCACCCAGTCTCCTGGCTCCCAGCCTATCCCACCTTCCATTTACTAAAAGCTTTTATGCTAAGGAGGAAGGAGTGAATTGTGGTTTTTTTTTTTTTTTTCTTTTTTAAATGACTGTATATCACCATAGGTAAGTGACACTTAGCATAACAACCAGGCCAAAAAAATGTTGGTGGTTTGTTTTTGGGTTTGGTTTTTTTCCCACCCCGAACCGACTACAGAATAAGTGAGAAAGCAATGGCAGAGATAGCCAACTGCAGGTATACAATAAAATAAGGGAAAAAAGTGTTGATAGCAGCTGCAGCAGCGCCACAGACCTAAAGATTTTGAAGCTACAAATACTTAGAAGGCTTGCAGAGATAGTCAAGTACAGATCAACTGGATTCTAAGAAGTTTACTGGAGAAACAAATGTTTGGGAGGTGGAAGCATCATGCAGTTGGAAGCACCTCCACCAAATTCAAGTGGAAACTTTTAGTTTGAGAGCAGAGTACTTGAGAGAAAATTCTGAGATTTTGATGTTCTGCCTTACTACCATCCAAATCCATGCTATTACAAGATTTCCTTCAGCATTTCACCATGTGAGAACTTTAAGGAATTCATGGTGCAGTCAGAAAGTTAGACAGCCAGAAAAAAAGCACATAAAAGACCTAAGACAATGATCAGTAGCAAAAGATTTAACTGCTGAAGAGAAAATAATGCAAAAATAGATTCTTTGTCCACCCACATGTATTGACCTCAGGAAATGCACTGCGTGTGAGGTAGAAGAGAAAAAAAAAGATAAATTTCAAAATCTTATGGAAGTCTGCTTTCAATAAATATACAACATTGTCTCCTGGTGTGTGAAAAAAAAAGCAGACATTAATAGTATAGTGATAGAACAAACCATGAGGTGCACACCAGCACACAAGCCTTACCTTCCCTTTATCTTTCTCTCTTCCACCCTGTGGAAGAGTATAAAAAGAAGAGTACTAACGATATTGCAGTGTGATCAGTGCTGAAAGATAACAGCCTCAATCTTCTTTCTTTTAGTGTAACAGGATTTCTATTGTACTAACATATTCAAAACAGCTACTGAATTAATGTTACCTGAATTAATTTTTTATTCCTTTTAAAAAATTACTTGAATGATATAATCAAGACAAAGCTGACAGACAGCTGCATTTTGATGTTTTCTTCTCAATTGTCTAGAGGCGACCCATCTATTCAGAGATGCTGAATGGGAATTGATGAAGGTGAAGTAAACAGAGGTTTTCTTCTTGAAGAACTCCAACTCTTTCATCAGGCAAATTGTAAGGAAGTGGCCATTCCCAGCTGCTCAGGGTTGAATGAAGAATCCCTGGCAGCATTTGTGCACATGCAGTGGGGGAAAAAAGGCATCGCTTGTGGATACAGACCAAGACAGATCTCCCTCTGCTCTGCTGCTCCCATTCAGGGTTGTTGTGATGAGTAGAAGGAGCAGCAGTGGCTTGGGAAGTTTAACTAAGAAAAACAACCAAAACCCCCACACAACTACCACTAATAACTAACATTACTGAAAGATTCTTTAGGCAAGTAGTTTACCGCTAGGGTAATATCAGAAGGGACTGAAACATCAGCATTTTTAATTAAATCTCATTAAATTTTTAAAATATTTTTGTGGTCTTAAAGCACAGGGGATCTTTCTTGACTGAATCATCTTCAACTGAATAGAAATTATTTAAGTCTTACACAATTTGAATCCTTACTTAGGCATTAATATACAAATTAATCATAGTTTCTTGGAAGGAAACCTTGAATTAAACGTCTTCTGATTATTAGTGCAAGGTGAAAGAATGATTCCCCTAGAGTTCTCCAAAACAACTAGCATATCGAAGTTAATGTGTCATTATCTTCAATTCTTCTGAACTGTGGCAATAAGGATTTAGACTAGGGTCTTCATTACATCTTCCTTTGTATTACCATTCGATGAGAAATCAGACGTTATGGAGAGGTATTTCTGCCACACAATTTGTTAAAGCAGGAGGAAGGGGGCACACAGATTTGGGAAGATGCCAAATGCAATGCAATGCAACTGAACTACATTTTAACCAATGTTAGTAAGGCCATCATACAATTCTTGTATAGGCAAATTAATCATAGAATCATAAAATAATTTGGTTTGGAAGCGGCCTTTAAAAGGTCATCTAGTCCAACCCCCCCCTGCCATGGGCAGGGACATCTTCAACTAGATCAGGTTGCTCAGAGCCCCGTCCAACTTGACCTTGAATGTTTCCAGGGATGGGGCATCTACCACCTCTCTGGCCAACCTGTTGCAGTGTTTCACCACCTTCATCGCAAAAAATTTCTTCCTTAAATCTGGTCTAAATCTACCCTCTTTTAGTTTAAAACCATTACCCCTTGTCCTATCGTAAGAGTAGTCAACAGTCAATTGAACTGTAAAATGTCAGGAACATTCCTTTGTGGTATAAGAACATTTAATCAGACTTAAGACCAGAAGACACTATATCTTTACACAAAGATTTTTTCTGATCTCCTGTATGTCGCAAATCTCATTTCAACCATTTATTCTGCTGTATTTAATTCTGCTAGTGTTAGCTTGCCAGAGCAGACCTGCCAGCATGGCATGGAGGTGTGATGAGGACTGCTGGGAGCTGGAGAACCTCCACGGATTCTGGTAACTCATCCCTGATGATGCTAAAATCTGGACCTCGCTGTCGGTCGTCCTGCATCTGTCTGTAGCACTAGAGCGGAGAATGCTTTAATTCTTGGCTTTCTGTCCTCAAAATCCCTCTGCGCTATTATTGTGTTAACTTGCAATCTTTGATTTGGTTAGCAAACTGAGCTCTGAAGTTTTTTATTCAGAGGCATTTCTCCTAACTCCTTGTTCATGTGTTCTTTTCAATCATTTCTTCCTCCTTCCCTAACACTTCTTTTCAATACGAATACCAAAAGGGTACAGCTGTCTAGGGTCAGCCTCACCAATCTGCACCAGTTTTTTTATAGAGATATACATATATATACACACACACATATACACTGGTGTGTGTATATATATTCCTACACACATTTGTATATTCTCATATATGTATATAAAATGAATATATGAATATCACTAGTATTTTCTTCTACAGCACCACCTAGGGGACCCAAATTTGGTTACTGGCCCTTTCAAAGTCCAAGTGCTTCAGACTGATTCCCAGCCCATGACTAGGGTCTGCCTGCCTTGATTTTAGAAGTTGGCTGCTTCAACTGTATAACTCCTTTGTTTCCACAGTCATTGTTATTTACTGTTTTGATAAAATGTGTAGACAGCGTAATTGTCAATTATTTAATCTTTGTTGCTAGATCATTAACAAAAATTATTTTAAGCTCTGAAGAGATGGACAGGCTTCTTTTTGAAGAGCCACTTTTGAGATGGCAGCCTACTCTTAATCCATTTAGCATATGCTTTATTGATAATGTAGTTAGTGCAGTAAAGTGATGAGCACATTCCCAACTCCCATTCTTTGCTTCCGGGACTGCTTACGCATTTTATATTAGGACTCACTAGAAATAACGCATAACCTGTCCTGGAAGCAAGGAACAGAAGCTGCTCTCTCCCTTCCCAAGGAGGGCCAATGGACTGCAAAAGTCATGCTGCTTCTGCTGCCTTCCATTCGGTACAGGTAAGGTACCTCCCAGCAAAGGAACAGCTTTCAACATTTCAGGCTGTTACAGAGGACTGATCTCATGTCTTTCCTCCTCAAGCAGGCGATGTGATCCTCAGCCTCCTCGTGTGGTTTCCCTTTGCGTGACCTTCCTTCCCTTCTTGGCTGCACAACCTGGGCTGACTTCCCAGCGCCAGTCTCAGCCAGCTCTTTTTACGCCCTTACCAGGGCAGCCAGAAATCTCAGGTGTGACTGGGGCCACCTAAAGCTTTGGTAAGTCTGAAGGAGTCAAGGGAAGAAATGTTCTCCTTCGATTGACAGAGAAAGGCCCATAATCAGAAAGCTTCCTAATGCTTTTATTTTCCCTCCAGTTCACACTCATTCACTGCAGACAACATTGGTTTTTTATCCCTCCCTTCCCAAACCACTTAGTACTAGTGGGTATACAGCCTTCCACATGCTGTTTCACTTTTCCTTGTATAGTGGTGGAAATACTAGAGTATCAAGACATTTTCAGCCTCTATCACTTAACAAGCAAGGTATAAATTTCTTTAGACAGAGATTCCTGAATTCTGTCTGAGCTGCACTTCAGGTGCTCTTTTTTACCGTTGCATACAGTCTTTCACTAGAGACTGAAAATAGCGGCATAAAGCAGAATTATTCAAAGGAAGAGTAACATTAAAATACATTGGGGAGGAGTAGGAGTCTGCACTCCCCCAAAGCTGAAAGCTAAGCCCCTTATCTTGCAGACTTTCATTAGTGTGCCTTAAGTACTCTACATAGGCACCGAGTGGACTAATTGAATTAGTTACAGTTGAATTCACCTCCAGGATGAATTTAAAAACCAAATAAAGAAGAACTAACTTTTGCAAAATAAGCAGTTTTTAGAAAACGGCAGAAACACTTTACTTTGGGTCTGCTTTAATTTCTGAACAAGCCAGGACACAATACATGCTAACAACTGCCATGCATTATACAGATAAAAGCCAGTACTGGAGCCAGAGCTGCAACTCTCGTAATATACCACAATTACTCACATAGAGATTAAAATGTAAATCTCAACTAAACTGACCTCACTCATTTCAATTTTTCCTGATTAAACATGTCTATTTCTTCCTGTACTAAATTTCAGAATAAGTTATAAATTTCATTTATTTCAAGAAGTATCTCAGACCAAAAAAGCTGACTAGACTTATATTAGACCATGAACGCAATTGGAGGAACTAAAGAAACAAGCAAAAACTGCAAATATTTCCTTTCCTTTCTATCCAATAAATGAAACATCTTCTAAATGTATCTTTTAAAGATCAATCCATACGTCAAAAGTAGCACTTTAAAATTACTTCTAAGAGCACTACATTTCAACATAATTTCAAGCAAACTAAACAAACCTGCTATCTTTTTATACAAGCACCTTTGGAGGTAGTTCTAGATGTTGGCCATAGTCTTAGCCAAGGCTGAGATTCTAATCAGTATTTTCAAGTTTTCCCATGAATATCTGAAACTGGCATAATGATTTATTATTTCACAGGAAGTTAATCCAATAAGCTAAAAGCATAAATTTCTAAAAAAGAAATTTTAAACGATTTTTTCTGATATATTTTTCCAAAATATAAAACACATCTGTCTTTTCATCTTACTGTATTCTATTTCTCAGAAATTATGTTCATCTTTTCCATTAGCGGGTATGTATATTTTTAAGGAAATATGCAGTTCTGAAACTAAACAGCTTTTCAAGAAAAAACATTGAACATTAAGAGCAAGGTACACTAACTATTTATTTTAAGGTAGATGCATGTACATGTGAGAAGATTACCATATGGTGATGTAACCTTTGTGTATGCTTTTAAATAGAATAAATAAAAATAGTCTACCTTAATCAAGGAAGAAAAACAATGGTACCGATGTCAAGTAAAAATATTTTTAGCAAAACAACTATCAATATAACTATACAGTAACAAAAAGAGAGATGTGTACAGGTGAGGAGATGTTGAAGAAAGATCTCAAGCTCTTTTCTAGTGTGTATTAACAAATTATATCACCTATCTGAAGCCAGTTTCATCTAGTCTTAAGAAGAAAGAGAATAGCATACATAAATTGGACAGAAGTATCTCACTAACTTTACAATATCTCACCTGTGAATTACTTTTTAAAAACAGCATTTTTTTTAAGATATATGAAAGCTTGAATGCTTTCATAGCATTCCAGAGTGTTTAACAAATTCATATATTGATGAAGCATAATTATGCCAAATGTTGTACAGTAAAAACAAGCTAGGTACTTCTCACCATGCAAAAAGGTGCGACAAATTCTCAGATGTCATAGCCATAAGCTTTGGTAGGGCAACAAGAAAACGTAGTTTGCATTAGGTAGGTACTTGAGTGGAAAAGAACTGAGCAGTGTACAGGCAATGGTATCTTTATGGGAATCGCCATTCATGGGTGTCAGTACTGCAACAAAACCCCAGGAGCCTGTCAGTGAGAACCTTACATAGGTGGAAACTTTGACTTATACTTTCAAAACCAGTTCTTTACTCATTTGTAACCAGATATCTGATGTCATTCGTAGGCATGAGCCTTAACCTTGAACTAGCAGCACAATTTCATTTTAGACAACTGTATCACACCTGCAGTTTAAATGCATCACCTCCTATCCTAAACTGTCATATGGCATATCTGTAGATTTTTACATTTCCCATGTATTGCCATGGAGACTGCTATGCTCTGGGAGCGAGTGAGGTGATCCTTGTAGTCTTTAAAGGTTCAGCTGTAGCAGAAAGCTTCATGCTTCAATCATACCCAGTCCGCTTACAGCAACAGCATTCCTCCTGCCTGCTACCATTTCATCGCCTCAACATACATGGATATTACTAGATTAGCATAAATATGCTTATAGTATAATTTAGCCCAGTTCGGGAATTAGAATGAGGTATGGAAACATAGAATTACCCGTGTCACATGTTTCATAGAAAAACCTTATTGCAATGATAATAGCATCAATAATTTCTCAAGCACATATCAGAACGGATTATTAAAACGTAACATTTGTCAGTATCTGTTGAGACATTCTGTACAGTACGTATATTGCTCAGATTACATAGTACTTTATATTTTCTCCAATTCAGAATGGTTTCTGTTAATAATAAACATTGTTTAAACCACCTATGTGAGACAAAAGAATCATTCCACTGTTCACAAAAAAAATTTAACCCAATAAATCTTTAGTTCACCTGGTACAGCTTTTTATTCTTCCAAATGGTAATTAATTAAAATAGAACTTGAAGAAACAAGAGAATTAAAGAGAAGAGGTCCATGCCACAGAAAATTCAAACTATGTAGAAGTGGGAGCATCTTCCAAAAATTGAATGTTCCTCTAGTACTAATACTATAGCACTAGGCTCAAAATAAACTGAACTTTAATCCAGGTATTCTTGCCTTGTAGTCCATCATGGTTTCAGAGTTCAAAACAGCAAAGTAAAAAGATGGCTTTAGAAAAGACAAACATTTCTCTAAGACTAATTTAACATGATGCTAAGAAAGAACTAAAAAAAAAAAACCAAACACCACCCCAAAAAATCCCCAAACACCCCACCACTCCATCTCAGTCAGTTCTTGCACAGATGTTGCAAACCTGAAAGATTTAAGCAGTTGGAGCTGCACTAACAATGTACCTGGATAGTAAGAGCCACTAGCTTTTCCTCTTAAGTTTTTTATACAGGTATCAGGAAGACATTTTAGTCCAACAAAATAAAATTAATTGGACCCTGTTTCTACAGAGGTGGATTCATTAATTGTTATTGGCTCTTATAGAGGAAGAATTCAGCAGATACTTTCCTCGAGCATGCTGCTGGGAAAGGACTGGGCACAACATTTGAATCGATTCCAGCTTCATTCATCTCAATTAAGCACCTGATGATCAAAAGGATGTTCAACTTATTTCTCACAGATCTACACTAGCACCCCATAAAAGGCTATTCAGTATCCAGAGAGACAAATCGGGATCATTATGAGCTTTGTATGATTGTTTTACGACTCTCCTACCACTGATTAGTATCTCTAGTTGGCAGTTATCTCTGTGGCAGAGCAGCATACCAAACTCGACATGCAACTCAGGCACCTTACCTTCAGTTAAATGCAAATCAAAAACACAAGTTGAGAAGACGCATACCAGTAGCTACAATTTATATTTTGACAGTGGGTAAAAAGCCAACATCCTGCAAAAATTTGAAAATATAAACAAAAGGATACACTTATAACATAATAGCACCAAAAGAGAGGTTTGGGCGAGACCACAGTTTTTCTAGACTCTAGATGTACAAAGCATCTAGAAGAGACCAAAAAGCAGGTGAAGGAAAGGTAAGGCAAAACATAGTAGGCAGTTACAATTTTTAGTCAAATGCTTTTCTCATTATTTGGTTCCCACCACAGAAGCCAACAGAGACTTTGAATGAAAGAGTGAAGGTTTCCAGCTCCTCAATCTTCTCAGACAAGCATTCACCCCCTCCTGTTACTTCAGGAAAACGCTAACAGCGTTTTGCAATCGTACTCGTATCCTAAAGAAGCAATGAAGCTACAGTGAAGTCTTACAAAAGCAGTTTATAACCCCAAAATTGAACTTCAACTTGAAAGCTGTTTCAGTTTACATTTCAACTCTTTGTTTCACCCATGAAAGTTTCCACTCGTTGCTTAAAATAGCAAAGACGGAACATTTTTGTTTACTTCCACACAAGAACAAAATTCCCTGAGATATCAAGGCAATGAAGAATACATGTACAGGAGAGAGTGGAACAGCTTCTGTGGTCAAATTATTCAAGTACTTTGTATATAGAATTACATACAGCGGGGAGAGCTTTCTATTGTTGCTTTTTTGCCTATTGGTAAAAAGTAATTACTGACAATTGCAATTTTCATATTCTTGCAAACATTTATATAAAAAGAATATGAAAATTATCTAAGAAATACAACTACTGTACTTGTATTAACCTATAGGTATGCATATATGCCCAGACAACTTAACCTTGACTCACTCCATCATTTTAAATGTAATCATGTAGGACTCACAGTGAAAAGAGCTCTTTTCCTCCTACTCCGACTTGCTCATCACTGCAGGAAAGCTATCATCTGGTCTTATGAGCAAAAAACTTCTCACATAACTGCACGTGACAACAAGGAGGGAATTTTGAGCTTCTGAAGACATACTACATCTATGCACATGTAATTAAAACTGAAGAGAAGAGCAGTCACCATTTACGGAAGCTCCTGCCAGACTCCTGCAATCCCGGAACAAGAAGTAGGGGTTGCAGAACTGTACTTACAGACACATACATTTATGTATTCAGTCATTACTCCTGAAAGAAGGTGCCAGTAAACAAACAACTCCCAAGAATATAACCTCTACTAAGATTACAAGTAAAGGATTTTGGGTCGGGTTTGGGGTGGGGGTTTGTTTTTGGTTTTGTTTTTGGTTTTTTTATGTGGGGTTTTTTTAATATTTTTTGCTGTGATTTTCTCAGCAAATAGTTTAATTTGCTTTATGTCTTGAAGTGACTCAACTTTTAATCCTCTCGCATTGTTTCTTATATAAACACAAAAGAAACTCATAAGTATAAATCTTTTGTCTTTTAAATAAAACTGTGAAGCCAACAGATTTAATTAATTTTGGGGGGTTCAACCTGAATTACTATTGTTCAAGATTTTTTTTCTGGCAAAACAGGGACCAAACGGAATCATCTTCTGTCAAACAAATACATTATACTCAACCAGCTAGGAAAAGGCATGTAAATACAGACTTAGGTTTGAAAGAAAAGCCCATGCACAGGGTTTATAGTTGTCACTCAGGCTGAACGGTATCCTCAGAGGCAGCAGGGAATTGAACATGTGGCTTCAAGCATACATTTCTGACTTCCCAAGAACACATTTAAGTTTGAGACTATAATGTTTTCCTTGGCAGGGCTTCTCCCAAAGGCTTTAAATGATGAACAGGAACAAGGTACCCTTCAGTCCCAGCTGTGCTCCTGCCCTTGCTGCACAGACAGACCAGCTACTCCTGAGGTAGCTCCACGATTTCTGCATTTTATAGTCAAACACTTTCAGGCAAAGCCGTGGTAACTTCAGTCCCCCTGAAAACTCCAGGACAAAGCATGACACGTGGAAGGCTGCTCAGTGGTCTGCGTGTGACAGCAGGGGGCACAGCTACTGGGCAGCCATCTCCCAAGTCACTCACACGCAACTCTTCCCTTCGTGAGACACAAGCACTGGACCCTCCCACTGAAGCTATACCATGTGATATGAAACATATGGAGAAAGAAAACGTCTGACTTGCAATTAGGACAGAAAGAGGGATGCTTGCTAAGGAAGGAAGAGGGATGTGACAGCAAGGCTGCAGTTCTTGCTCAGGTGGATGCTAGCTGGTTACACAAGGCGTAACCATGACCTGCAAGCAATGCAAACCAGAAGAGCTTGATGTTTGGGGCAGTCTCCAGGGAAACGACCACAAAAACGTTCAAAACTCCTTAGAACAAAGCATGTGACACTACCTCGTATGGTGAATGAATGGTCTATCCTAAGGTAATGATTTCCCCCTTGTTATCCAGCGATGCTCCTACCACAGTGATGAGTTTTGCGGATGTGCCGGCATTGAGCTAGGCTGCTTCTAAGCACCCCCGGTCTAAAGTCTTCTCCTGAGAACACATTTTTTGCCTGATCAACTCACCTCTTGACCTGCAAAGACATTTCACCCAGCCCTTGGGCTAAACAGCAAATCTACCCAATCCAAAGAAATTTTGTCACTTTACTTACTGAGAAAGCAGAACAGCTCTTAAATTATCTTCTGTTTTCTTTTCAGTATTCAACCTGACTGCTTTCTGCAGTTAAAAGTAATCTCATAGCAGAAACTCTTGCATTTACCCCAAAAGGGGATTAAGACTTCTCGGAAACATTTTTAAAATAAACAGTTTCCTTACCCTGTTTAAACAATGATTGTTTAAGCCATGGAGTCAAAATGACTCAGAGGAGTTGTACTTGTCATTGTACAATATTCAGCATGATCTACAATGTGACCAGGCAGCAATGACCTGTATTAATCATGGGCCAAAGTATAATTAAGGTAAAATTAATGGCCTGTGATGGTCTGGCAATCGCTGTCCATGTTCTCACCCTTTCTGCTGGCTTGCCAGACTACCGCGCTTCTGGTGAAGTGGTCTGCAACCGAGGCAGAGCACGGGAATCCCTTTTGCACAGAGCAGACTCATAAACAGACAAAAAAAATGGACTCAATTTGTGCGAGCATACGGAGGAATTCTTTCCACCCTGGTTACGGCAACAGTTATTGGGCAGAAGAGAACTGGCAAGTTTACCTAATTCAAAACTGCACTGTCACTATGACCAATATGAGCTAGAAAATTACCTGCTAATGTACTATCCCTGACTGTAAGGGAGAAAACATTTCACTTCTGATCTGTTATGTGATTTAAAATACAATGTCTTTGTATAAAGTCTATAATCTTCCAATATCAACCCTAATTCTGCCTTTCTTCCCCTGTACAAGAGCTCCCAAATGCCTTAGTCCACAATCACCCATACTCATTCTTTTTTTCTCCAACATAAACAATTCACTTCTCTCCTGCGACATACTTACGGTACTGATTGAAGTTCACATTAATGGTGAAACACCTGCTACACTGACACATAGCAGCACTGACTTAAATTTGTCACTGAAGGATTTTTCAGCAACATGGCTTGGTGAAATCTTTGACTTCTACAGCCTTATAGTTGAGTGAGAAATATACTGCAGCCTCAGAAATAACAAACAGCTTCAAGAAAAAAAAGCTTTAACAGAAGGCTGGGAAACTGGAAACCCACTTCCAAACTACTTCCTCTAGCTTAATGCCCAATAAAAACATCATCATTTAACCCGCCTCGTGGTCAAGGTCCCATGGAATTAACTACCACAGAATAAAGCAAATTCTTGGGCGGGCAGGCGGGGGGGAAGGGGGTGCAGTTTTTGTTGAAGTAGATTAGCAGTTCCATTTTTCAGAGGGCAAAAAATGAAACCCTTTGCATAAATGATTACTAGTAACCAGCAGTTTACAAACTCACAAGCGTATTCAGATACAGCTGCGTCCTACCGTGATGGAGTCATGTTAAGATTATATACAAAGACTTCCAGGACCCAAATCTTGATTTTTCTCCCTCATACCTGTGTGAATGCTTACACGTGTCCAAGTCAGGAATACATGCTAGTGAACTATTTCAACACCACTTCCTATTATCTCACATCTGCAATTGCCTCCAGGCTCCCAGTCCCTCACTATCAAACAAATTCTACTGTCTTGTGGGAACTGAAAATATCTATCTAGATTTTTCAAGGCATAATAGTAATGCCGAAGTTTTAAAGCACTGCCACTTCAAATCCATGAATGACAGAAACTTAAACTTCCCCAAATCCTCCCCATTGACTAGAGTTATTATAAGCTTTAAGCTCTCTTGGGTGGCCACCCTGTCTCTGCGGTCAGATAACTGTCCTCGTCTCCTTTCTCTGAATTTTAACTAAACAGAGAGGATTAATAGGAAGAGCAAAGGGGAAATCCCATAGTACTAACTCAGTGAAAATTAGACAGTATTGTGTCCATCTGCTGACTGAGCTAAAGAGTTTAAAAGTTTTCTGAGGTTGTAATATAGCTGTCATGGAACTGCAGAGATCCATCAGTCATGCCTGAAAAATCAGGTAAGTTCCCTTGACTGTAGCTAGTTGACTAATTTTTACAGGCTTTGTCAGAAGAGTAAACAAATTCCTCAGTCCAGAGTTATTTCTCTCAGGTTTCTGTACTGACGTTATCATGCAATAAAGTTGCTTTGTAGCATATAAAGTTTTGTGCATTTAAGCTCAACTCTCATTACAACAATTTCAAGGAACTCCTGAAATATAGGATTGGCAGTCAAAGTTCTAAATATCAACACGGGAATTCACAACTCAATACTTATGCACTTGCTTTTCCAACATGGAAACTGCAACACTCAGCTGACGTTTTCAGTAACTTTCATCTCAGAAAGATCAACAAACAATATAGAAGGAACACAGAAGTATAGGACATCAAGGGTGTGCAAAAGGAGAACAAAGCAGCTGGTACACAGTCTGTCTACATAGTGCCTTTTAATATTTCCTCCCCTTCCCCCGCCTGCCCCGAGGCCCGAAAAGCTTCAGCTACAGGTATTTAAAATTCTCAGGGCTGGCAGAACCTGAGTGCACATAGTAAGTGTTCTGTGCAAAGCTGAAGATGACTTTAGAGGAGCTACAAATTGACGTAAGTAAATGCGAGCTAATGGGACATGGCTAATTCACAACCACCCAGACGCTAGCCCGTATTTCTTTACATGACGGTCTTTGGGATAAAATGTTGCAATGTAGCACTTCTACAGCTGTTTGCACACCATATTTGCAATTACATAAGTAAAACTAGCTTTTCAGTCAAACATACCGTGCATATTCAACTTTATACCTTCTGGTGACAGTACAGACTCGTGACAGTACAGACTCATGAATAGCTTTCATATTTTAATGACTTTTTCTTTGCCCAAATCAGAAGTTTTAGTTAACTTTATAGGACCATCAATTTAGGTAAAGTTCAGCTGATTAACAAATACTCAGTAACTATTTTGCTACATGTAGCTGACTGTGCAAAGCTTTAACATACAGTCATTTATCCATTTTAAAGTATTCTGCACTACATTACTGCTGAAACTATTTTAACATATTTACATGATATCCCAGTGACATCCATGACAACAGATCAAGTGGACGTAACATTTCACTAAATCCAGATAGGTAAAGCCTTACTACTAAATAATGCAGTCTAGCAATCTATTAATCTCATTGAAACACCGAGTTAAAGCTATTGAAAACTGCTTAACTGACAAGTCACTAGATGCTCATCTTTTTGTTCTATATATTATTCAGCTTTCAGTCAGCATTCTCTCTGTCCAAATTTTGCTGAAAAGATAAAATGCCAAAACATCACAAATCTATAATTAATCCTATAATCCTATTCCTATTACAGCAATACTATATCAAGGACCTTTCACTCTTACAGGCTGATTCAGAATACGACTTTCTTACCTTCACACGCACAATACAATCGGGGTTTAATCTGTAGAACTTCAACTCTATTCCATGTGTGCTATTTCACCCAAGTTTCCCCAATAACTCATGTTTTTTTCACACTTGAGATCTGTTAACAAGCACAATCAAAACCAAAAATTCCTACCTGAGGCTGTGGATAACAATCTCTCTTCTTACGTTTTTGTGCTTAATTAGCTATTTAGAATATTTGTTCCAGTTCCATGATTCTCGCAACTAAGAGTCTTAATATATATACGGATCACTGCATCAGACCAAATTTGTAAATAACATACAAATAAGAATATTTGGAAAAATTATAAAGCTAACCAGCAGAGGAAAAACAAAGAGGAGACTAGAAATTCAGAAGGGAAATAATAATCCTCAAATGAAGGGTTCTGGCTTGGTTGTTACTCTGAACTAGGATCAGAGGAAGAATATTGCTTCAGCTTACCTTCACATGAAAATAGCTATGCATATTATAGCTTTAATCTCATTTAAATTAATATAATTTAACTACTGCAAATAGTTTGGGGATATTTATTTCAATTTGTTTTGCTTAAGTTGATTAGGACAGGCCTTGAAGTATGTTTTGTACACGTACACGCCACACTTATCGTTGGCCAAAATGAGACCGACTGGCCATGTGTTTCTAGAATTTGCATTTCTGTTTCATTTTAACTAGGTGAGCATAATATCTTTGGCAGAAAAAAACAGGAGGATTTTTGAACCACTGCTACTGGAAAACTCAAAAAACCAATGTTATAAAGAAAATACACAAGTAAAACTGAGCAGAAAAAGCTATAGTTTTATTGCCCTAGCTTAAAAAAAGGAAAAAAAAAGTGAAATACAGGCTGAAGTGAAATCTCAATTTATCCAAATCCAAAACAAAAACCCCAACCTTTAGCTTAAGGGCGCTAGGTATCACCCCACATCTTTAAGTAAGATAGGAGTACAGCCAGATGGTATATATGTACAACCATCAAATTTAGGAACACTTCTATAGTGCTTCCTCTTAATGTTTTACCTTTTAGATTTAACCTTCTTCATGAGCTAGCCAAGCATGATGAGTGAAGCTTTTCTGCATCTATTCATTGCTCTTAATCATTAATAATGCAAGACACTTGGCATCAGAGTTTGGGGGGGGTGAGGGGAGACGGG